>NW_007577789.1:750375-794475 GCF_000690725.1 Stegastes partitus
ATTGTCCCTTCTGCTCTTTAATTTGTCCATGCTTTAAACGCTTCAGATGCAATACCACACAGATCATTGTGTTGAGATTGTCATGAAGGCAGATATAACAAACAGACTGAGTGTGTGAGCAGTTCCTTTGAGCTAAATGCTAAAAATCTATGCAGACATTTAGCAGGTATAATATTGCCCATGCTCTTAACCTTAGGTTGGTGTGGCAGCATGCTAACATCAGCCAATTACCAGGAATTTGTACTTGGTAACGGCACTAGAAATAAAAATCAAGGTCAATTTTATTTGTTATTATTCTTGAATGACAGTCTGTCTAGTAATATCACAATATTAGCTTCATTGTGTTGCGAGAAAAAAGGTCAGAGGGTCATCAAAGTGGGTAGCCTTTACCATCTGGGGACCATGAATGTCTGTACAAAATCTGCCGTTGGTTCACTGCGAAGTTTCTTCCTAAGTGATACCAAAATGTGATTGTCCTACCCTTTAAAACACTGTCTGTCTGCAGGCTCTCCAAAGCTGCAGACATGGACCATCACTGGGTGGCCAAAGCCTGGTTAAGCGACGTGGGCTTGCCTCAGTACTCCCAGGCCTTTCACACTCACCTGGTAGACGGGCGCATGCTGAACTCCCTGACACGTCGCGACTTGGAGCGTCACCTCAACATCACCAAGAAGTTCCATCAGGTCAGCTTGCTGCTGGGCATCGAACTGCTGCATTTGCTGAATTTTGACAAAGAGGTGAGTGACAAACAGTGGAAACTATATGTGGGTGTCACCAAACAGCAGGTGAAAAACAAAAGAAAAGAACTTATCCAGCTGTGTAAAGAGTGTTTATTAAAATGGTTTTCAGGCTCTGCAGGCTCGCCGGATACAGTGTGAACACCAGAACGTGGATCCGTTGGTGTGGACCTCTCATCGGGTCATGAAATGGATCAGGGATATTGACCTCAAGGTGGGACTGAGAGTTAGTGCACCTCAAATGTTAAAATATAAAGAATACATTAACTTTTAACAAATGTGTTCAGTATACAGCTCACGAAGATAATGAATCCTCAGCATGCACGTGCTAAGAATTGTAAAAACACCATCACGTGGGTAACGGAGGCTCTTTTGTTTGCTCTGCTCCACAGAGTGATAGCAGGCCTTTGTAATTTCACTTCCAAACTGCTCCTGGTTGATCACAACACCTGTCAGATTACAGCCTTTGTGTTGATGCTACAATATTAACGTTCCCCGTTGATAGCGGCCACATTCACAGTGTGCACAGATAAGGCTGTCTGGATTGACATCCTGTTAATATCCTCAGGAAGTTTGAGTTACACTGATATCAACAAATGAATCAATATGCGTTGTGCTTTCAAATCAATTTTGACATCATTTTGAGAGACTGATGACTGCATTGTCTCCCTTTAGCCAGTGACAGCCACAGTGTTCTACCAAGATTCTTAGATTTGATGTTAATTATGAAAGAGGTGACCATTTGGGTTTCTTCCCCATCTGCCAATCCAGGAATTTGCTGAGGGTCTGTTAAACAGCGGAGTCCACGGAGCTGTCATGGTGCTTGACCCCACTTTCAACACGGACGCCATGGCAACAGCACTGGGAATCCCCGGCAGCAAGCACATGGTTCGCCGACACCTTGTTGAGGAGATGAAAACACTAATTGGTCCAGCCAGGTGAGAGGAGAAATTCACGCAGAGACACCAAATCAATTCCGCTTACTCTCGTCTCCATTTACGTGTGAGACAGATTCTTTAATCCGAAAGCGCCCATCTCTGATAACATATGCTGTGTTTGTGTGTAAATGTTACGTAAAGATTCACGCTGGTGTGCTTTAAATGCTATCTGCGGCTGCTCTCTGCAGAGCCGATGCCAAACAGGACTACGAGCATTTAGGCCTGGGAACGCCACCAACCCTGCTTCGCCAGAACTCCCTGGGCAGACCGCCCAGCTCCACCAGCCGACACGCTGATGAAGAGGGCTCGCTGAGGAGGAGGGCTGTCAAAGTGTGAAAAAATTACTACTCTACAAATCGAGTTGTTGTCCACAATTTCGGCTTGTTTGGAAACAAAAATTATGCTGGGTCACTTTCACTGCAAACACTACAGAGCAGTGCCGACACGTTAGACAATACAGATTTGACACAGACATAACAAATCTGCAGCATTAATTAGGCAGTGAAGGACAACTTACAAGGCAACATTTTAATTAGGATGATAAACAGCAAGATGCTTTTATTACAGAAAGTATTTCATCAAATAAATTGTTAGATTTCGAGCCTGACTGATACTGGATCTTTAGGGCGGATACCGATGTCTCTGATATTGTGATACTGATAAATGCTGGTATTATTTATATCCATAAACATGTATATGTTGGAGTGATACTGAAAATGTAAAACCACGGGGACGTGGTTTATTTACTTTAAAGCGTGTATGTACTTCACAAGCCGGTTGACAGCTTACCATGAGGTCACCATTTGACTCTGCACCGCCGTACTCTGCTACATGCGCTGCAGGCAGTGATTGTCGATAGCGTTGTAAAGAGTATTAAAACTGTATGACTTTGACCCTTTTTTCTACATTATGTTCTGTAAAAAAAAGAGCATATATTCTAACACCAATTTATGTGACAGGCTAATATTAGCTGACAATATCAGCCAACCAATAAGTCAGTCAGGCTCAATTATATATTGTTCAATTAGAATAGAGCAGAAAAGAATAGCATTTATTGCCATTTGCACAGGCACATTAGTGACAAAGGGGGAAAAGCATGCAAAACGGTGCATATTTTAGAAAGTTTGACCATAAAATGACACAATTCTTTTGTACATTATTATACAATACTATTAGGGGTACACTGGAATTCTTTGTGCGTATCTCAAAGTCAGCTTTGTCAACAAAAAAAGAAGGTAAAGAAAAAAAAAGGAAGAGCAGCAGCAGAAAAGAAGCTTGATACAAATATACATTATAAGAATAACATAATAATAGTAAATATCCTGAGTAGGTATTGCATATATTAGACAGCGTACAGTAGTAACATGGCTCATACCGTTCTGTGAAATAACTGTAGTCTTACTGCACATGAATTGACACACAACATATTTATCCAACCTTGTTAATTAGTGGGACTTCCAAGTTAGCTGCACCCATTTGATGTAGGACATTACTGGGTTTAAATGTGTATGTTACCCATGACAGAGTTGTGTACATTGTTGTTTGTTTGCCACCTGTTTCACTGTTTCCTGAGCCACTGATTAAGCGTAAACATGAACGTTGTCATCAGTTTGTTTGAGTGCATTCGGAGTAAATCTTTTGTGTTACTGTTCCAGCCTCCAGCAGGTTTCAGCCCCAAAGCCCGCAGTGGACGAGACTTGAGCTGCCACGGCAGCTATGGCTCCCTGCCCAGGGAAGTCCGAGACCACACTCCGCCCAGAGCCGAGGGAAGCCCGATCCGCGGTTACACCAGCATCGAGGTCACCAATGTGTGACGTCATCAGACTGTGACAAACACCAGTCATTCGCTTCGTCGCAGCTAAAACTCCAACATGGACATTTGTCATCCATGCGCACCTGAACATGGGATGCTTTTAAGTTTTACTTTTTTTAAAGATGAGCCTTTACAGGAAAGATTGCACTTTGTAACAGGGGCAGGATTCTTTTTTACAAGTTTCCTGGTTTCAGAAAACTGTGGACACGAGTGAGGTGTTTTTTGGGGGGACAGTAAGTTCTCTTCCCCCATGAAAGAATCACAAACAAACAAATGAAGGACTCCAGCAAAATGCTATTTTTCTATTCCTTGTGTGTAAACCAGGACGTGACTTGTCGATTTGTTTTTGTTGACTGGTTGCTATGAACAGTCTCTTTCTCTGAAGGAAATGAGATTTTAAAACGACTGTTTGTATTATACAGGGTACTTAATGACAAAAATGACAAAAAAAAAAAGAATCTTTCATATCAATGTAAATTGCTTTTGTTCCATTCAAATCTGCTGTTTGTGATGCCTTGTCAGTGTGGCTGAGGAAAAAACAAAACAAAACAAAAAGACTTGAACTGAATTTTAAATCCTAGAATATATGTTTGATAGTCATTTTTCATCTCGCACATTCACACTGTTGTGTCTAAACAAATGTAGCACCTCTTCTGATGTTTTATACTGTGCAGTAAACAAAAAAAAATATTTGAACAATGCCAACAAAAGACGACTGCAAAGCTGTACGACTGTGAAAAAGAAAAGAAGGCAATTTTGTGGAAATGAAAGAGTATTCCTTATGATGAAATAAAGATGACATCTCAAACACAATTGCCCAGTTGCACCCGTTTTGAGAAGAAAAATACTTGTAATGATCTGAGAAAGCTGCAGCAGGAGGTTTAGAGATTACATAAAAAAATAATTCAGACTAACTTCTATCTGAGACACTGCTGGCAGGGAAGACATTGTGCAGATGGATGATGCAAACTTCTAAAGTAAATGTCGAAGGACAAGCTGGGAAAAAAAGAAAAGGAGAGCTGTGCAACGTTTGCTCTGAAAAACACAGTAATATGAAGTCAGTGCAATGAATACAACGATGATATGTACTGTGAGAGGTGTTGCTCACATTTTCAGAGTTCCAGAGAATCATCAGCCATTTCTTCAGTCACATATCAAGCAGCTGAAGTTATTTTTTTTCCTCAGGAGCTGACAGAAGCCAAACCAGAGGGAAGATTCAACAGGCGCTAACACAATAACACATAAAATGCTGCCTCTGCGGGATGTTTAGCTATGCAAGAAAGTAAAATAAAATTATTGCAGCTTTAAAGAAAAATGTAAATGAAGAACAGCCAATAATAAAAGTCAAAAATGGTGGTTCCTATTAAGAAATGTATAAATAAAAGGACCTCTTCACTTGTGCGAAAAAGGGAAATGACAGAGACACTGAGCATTTATGCACGAAGGAGGACAAAAGGGTGTGGGAATTATATCATTAGCAAAATAAAAGTCTTCATGTGGGAGAAATAGTCCTTCTTATTGCACTCATTTGCATGAGAAAACATGTTTGGTTCGTTGCCTCCTGTGTAATGCAAATGGAGAGTCACACTGAACTCCTTCGTTACCTTCTCATGCTAATACTGAATCTATACACTTGGCTGATTCCCTGACAGTGAGTTGGCAAATCGCTCCGGTAATCAGCCCTACGTCTACGCATGTTACCTCAGGTCTAGACCTCTGCGCAATTCCAGCGTGGTGCAACTTCTTCCTCTTAGTCACGGTGACTCAGGTTTTATGCTGCACAAAAGATTACGCAGCACCCAATGTGAGAGCAGCCCACCTTCTAGCTGCCCTACCTTAACTTACCTTAAAACCTTTCTGGTAATCCACCCACCACTTTGGTGCCCCTTTGAACCATGAGCTATCAGAGGTATGACAAAAAAAAAAGGGCAAAGGTCCATTAGGGAAATGAAATAAACTACCTACTGGGAAGCATTTAGCGGAGAAATGTAATTAGATTTCAAAGAAGCAGCCATAAACTCAGATAAACACCTACACGGAAAAGGATGTAAATGGCCTTACAGGTAGAACAAACACACACAAAAAGTGAAGGGATTGGTTATTTTATTTGAGTAGCAAGTTTTCATTTGTAATATTGATTGGAAGACTCTGCTCCCACATAACATATTCACAGCCTAAGTTAATTTGCTACACTCAAGGCTACGAGGCCATGTATAAATCAAGTTTTTACTGCTATGCTTTTCCTTTGCAGCTGCCAACAAATTTGATTACTGACTGGCAGTGATAAGGAATCAATCCAGACCACCAGACGTAATCAGGGCTTGTTCACAGTGGTTATGTGTGTCTGGGTGTGTTTGTGTGGTAAAACAGAGGAACCAGACAAAAGCACAGGAGGAAGAAAGGGTCCCCAGAGCCCAGAACAACAAGTTTGCCTCACTTAAAAGGAACAATGCAGTGAGCTAGGACTGGTTTTGTCATTATTGTAAAATAATGCAGTCCTCGTTCCAGCAGGCTGATAAAGAGGAGGACACTGGGACAAAGAAGTGGAGCCAAGTGAAGGCCCGTTTTTTTTTCTGTTTTGGGTAACTCTCTGCAAAAAAGCCAATGGCATACATCCCGCGCATGCACAAGCACACAGACACATGACGAAATGCATGGTGAAAGACAATCTGCGTCATATGACTGGGGGAGTTCATATGCAAAAGGCTCCCAAGACATGACGGCTAGCAGGTGGTAAATTTACAAAGAGGAAGTAAAAACTGTGACTCATATAAAACTACATGGAAAAGTATTGAGGAAATAGCCTGGGTCACTGACAGTTCTTGTTTGTTGTTTCAAACAAAGATCCACGGGCGCTTTGTCGTCTATTTGTGGTTTGGTTGGCCTTGGAAGAGGTTAATGCATTCTCATTATCCATTCTCCTGCTAAATGTGCATTTCCTCGACTTCTTTGAACCTTTTTCAAGTGACCCACCCCTCAGCACCTACTCTGACAATCACTGGTGTACATCAGTTCCTGTATTTAATATTTCATGCTTTAGAGTCACTTACAATGGAGCGTGACAATAAATCGAATGGTTAATCCGTCTACAACGCGCTAGGTTTGTACATTTAGGTTTAGGTTTACTTCTTTAAATATAAAGTCAAGTCCACAATAAAAAAAAATCCACAGTGGGATTTTCCATTCACTTCACTGCACACCCCCGTCGCTACCTGATGACTACATCATGTGTCATTATGAAAGTCAAACTGTTATCTTCAAGTAAGGGTGCCAAAACCTTGATACATAACTGTTGGCTGTTTCCCAAAGTGTGCACAAAGTACTACTATTAGTGTATTGAGTGGTTAGTCCGTTCACACCTGGGGTCACAAGGCAGGTTTAGTGAAACCTCTGAGTCTGTTAACCCTAAAATGAGCCTAACTTAACTTATTCACATGTTTACATACAGCTGCACCTTGTATGTACTTTTTGTGCTACTTGAAGCCTTTACAGTTTCCTACAAGTTCAGCAAAGTGCAATATTCAGGAATGTGTTATCAGTAACACGACTGTTTTAATAGTGAAACAAGCTATCTTTACAACAGTGAATTACATCACTGGTTTCATAGGTTACATGACTAGTTTTCTATAAAATTTTTATATTTGCACTTTGTCTGACTGTGTGAATGCACTGATATGACAGCTGCTCAATTCTGTTGAACGCTATGGATTGACAATGAAGGAATTAGCACATAGAACCTAGACAGTCACATGTCTTGCCACACTTGCATGTACCATTCATACAGTTTAAATTGCTCATATTATGTACATCTTAACACATTCATACTCCCTTACAGTTATCCAGTTAGACATTTTACATATTGTTGCTATATTATTCTACTATATTTGTATATTTTATATTTGCACATTTCTTACTGTACTTACAAACAAAACTCTGTTGTCTGATTGTGTAAATGAACTGACAGGATTTAATTTTATTGTGCACTAAATGAATCCTATTCTATTCTATTCTAAAAAAACAAACAAACAAACAAAAGTTATACATCTTAGATATTTACCCATCATGCCAACTTGCAAGCACTGTTCAGACTTGATAGCACCCTCATACTGCTTTTAGAGCTTATTCCCTCAGACATTTTAACTTTTCCTGCTTCTTTTGCACTTCTGGTTACCATTTGTGCTGTGCATGGATTATAAAGTTGAATCTAATCTAATCTGATTGTTTACTCAATATTTATTTATTGATATTTTAATAGGAAAAAATGCATTAAAATTTCTGTTTTTCAATTTGCACAAAGCTGACTAAGCAGCACTTAATTGAGATTAATTAATGCACCGGTTAAATTAGCCTGCTGATTTCTATATGTGTGTGTGTGTGTGCGTAGGTCAAATGTTTCCGGGTATTTTAGTTCCCCTGCACCGTCATTAAACCGTTAGAGTGTCTTTTCCCGGCAATTGACACGGCAGCTCGGATAAAGCAACAAGTGAGATAAACTGAGATAGAAACCCCCATTTATTGCCCCACTCTCACGTCGCCTCCGTGTGTGTGTGAGGAGGAGCTGGCGGTGAAGGGGTTAATGAAACTGGAAGTGTGTGGAGGACCCTCCCTCCTCCTCCTCCTCCTCCTCCTCCTTCGCTGCCCGCCGGGGCCCATCCGACTCTCTGCAAAGTTCCTGATCCGCAAAACGCTACTCGTCACCGAATTCTAACCATCAGAAAAGTGCTGTCAGCGTCTCCAGAGTCGGATAACAACAAACTCCACGTCTCGGGTTTTGTTTTTGGAAGAAGAAGAAGAAGCAGAAGAAGAAGAAGAAGCAGAAGAAGAAGAGTCGCTTCATGATGCAGAGGTGAGTCGAAGCAACGTCGTTCGACAAAGTGTCGCTGAAATGTTGCTTAAAAGAAAAAAAAATACACGACAGCTGCTTAAAAAAAAAAAAAGTTTCAGCCCTGGAAAATTAGTTTCATTGCGAAGTAAAGTGAAAAACCCGCCCCGTTAGCTAAACTTATGTGTAGGCGTGAAAAAAAAAGGAACAAATATGTTTACATTGCTTATAAGGAGTCACTAAGACACCAACAAGTTAACGTTTGAATTCCTGTAAATGTAGTTTTGAGTCCAAAGAGTCACTCTGGTAGCTTTTAGTTGCTTACAGGCAGGTTCTAGGACTGTTTCACATCACACACCATAATTACATGTTTTAGGCTACAGGCTTAGTGTTTTCCTATGAGCAGGCCTGTCAATGTCTTACTGCCCAGCGTGGTGAAATATAACTTTGCTGGCTGTACTGTAACAAGCAGCTCCATACCATGTTTATGTGACATCCTCACATACATTCCTTTAAGCTGCATCACGTGCATGTGAGTCAAGCCCTGCAGAGCATTGTACACTTAAGGGGATTTTTTTTTTTTTTTTAACATTTGCCCAGCTGTCATGATTAGCTCAGTTCAGTCTCATGCCATGCATTCTTTGGGTATCCCTAAACTGGAGCTGGGTTTACCTACGTTAAGCTGCCCCTCCTTTCTTTTCCAGCAGGCCTGGGCATGTTTCCAGACAAGACTCACACTAACAAACTTTGTGAGTGTATCCCTGGATGAATCCCTGGTGTGAGTATTTCAGGATGACATTCCTGAATGGTCACAGAGTCTGCATATACATAATTAATTTCCTGGACTTTGTGCCTCGGATTTCTCTAACAAAGTTATCCTGCAGAGTGGAATTGTTTCCTTACTTTTTTGGGGGGTCAGGATTCACATTTTGAGCACTACGTGAGCCACATAATAGACTTAGCAAGCAATACAGTGAACCTGTGTATTTTCTGTACGAGATTATGCAATATTTTTGAGGTCCTTTCATTTTACAGTTCCCATAACGGGCCTTATCTACCCTCATAACGTTGACAGGCGAGTCTGCTGTAAATTTTTTACCGCGCAACACGCCTGTTTGTAGAACTCTAGGTGGTTTTCTGTCTTACGTCAGCTTCATCGAAAAATGGGCTCGTGAAAGAACAGATCCGTGGACGGCAGTAACACGTTCAGGAAAGAGCTTGTAGATGACGTTCATTTCCTAACAGGAGGGCTCTGACTGTCGAAGCACTTTATTTGCTGCTTGGAACACTAAGGAGGATATTGTGTTTTTGTCTTTACTGCTGTTATTTTACAGAAAGGTGAGATAATATCGTGTTGGACATTTCAATTTTTGCAGGAAGTGAGTGTGTGAAAGTTTGTTTTCTGTTACGTTCTGTGGTATGTTGGTTTGAGGTTTCTCAGTCCATCCACATATTCATTTCTCTCTCCCTCTCTTTACAGTTTTTGACCTCACTGCTCTGACTGAAGTTTAGGATTTGACAAGATGCGTTCCAGTGTGAACGGAGCAACGGGCCCGGTTGCCAGTGAAGGGACTCATAGCAGTAACAACCACAACAACAGCAGCAGCAGAGAAAACACTGGGAATTCTGGGTCCCAGTATGCACTGTGCGCTTTGGGAGTTGGACTTATTGCCCTCGGTGTGGTGATGATTGTGTGGAGCGTTGTACCTGCTGATGCAGCTGGTAACAGCAGCATACCAGGAGGAGGCAACGGTACCACAGACAGGAGGAATAAAGCGTCGTCTGTGGCCTTCGTCTTGACGGGTTCTGGGGTGGTTATGCTGCTGCTCTCCTTGTGTCTGGGAATGAGGAACAAACAGCGGGAGCTGAGGTTCCAAGAGGCCCAGAACAGCCAAGCAGAGGCACAAAGGGTGCAGGAGGCCAGAGAAACGTAAGTTCAGTGATAGTTTTCCAGCTAAACAATGTCATTTGGATCTTGGGAATAATATTTTTCCACTATTTCTTTTGGTTGTCATGTCTGTGAACAGAAACCTGATTTGGCTATGTCAGCTACAAATGTCAGACGTGGGACTGTGTTGGGCGCAGATTCCAGAAAGTTTGTTTTCCTTAAAACACATGAGAATGATTTGCTGGTGGATTAGATTGTCTGCTCAACACTTGTCTTGAAAGAGTATTGTTTTCCTATCATTGCTGGATCACAGTAACTTTTCAGAGCTTTACAAAAATCAGTGATTAAAAATCCAATGACACTGAAAAACAGCTGATATTTGCTTTGGTGACTGTATAGCACTGTTGAAAGGACAGATGCATTGTAAAGGCTTATGCTCCTTTAAAAGTCTGCTATCAGTGACTGTTCATTTTGAAGACGCTAACAAGTTCAATTATTTATTAACTCACCAGATTTTGATTTACTAACATCATAGCAAGTACAAGTACATGCTATTGGGTGGCAGCTTGAGCATTTGTGTATTTGTCATATTTTTCTGTGCATCTATATACAACAAAAACTATTTATCATTCCCCCCCAGCCTGCATCAGTACTGCAGCAAAGACAACAATCAAAAGTAGGTTAATAAAGAAATATAATAAATTGAGATTGCTAGAAGACAAATAACATAAAAACATGTAAACACAATAGCAGAGCAGCAGCCTTAACCTGCTATAAGTGCTATAAAAAACTAGCAGCACAGTATATCAAAGTGCAGTTATGTCCAGTGGCAGCACAGTATGTTGAAGTGCTACAAAAGAGCACATATTGGACAGTAATTACAGAAAGTGATTCATGGGAAATGGCCTACAACATGCAGTACACTACATATTACATGAACGATTTGAGAATACACACAACACGTAATTGCCCTGGGAGAGGACCTCTATTGCACCATGAGTGATTCACTTCTTCCATTCATACTTGCATATTTCTGTAAATGTCTGCAGTGCCGAGGAGCAAGCCCAGCGTTATGCCGTACCCACTTACGAAGAGGCAGTTGGCAGCGGTCAGTATCCTGTCCGTCAGAGCAACCTTCGCCCAAGCACCTCCCAGCTACCCTCCTACGATGACCTGGACCAAGTCGATGGCGTGCAGTACGAGAACGAGGGACCAGAGGTCACGACTGCTGGATCACAGCCTGCCCCGGCCTCCGGCGCTCCCACCGCTCCTGCCCCTGCCCCTGCTGCTGCTGCTGCTTCTGCTTCTTCATCGAGTCGTAGACCTGGGAAAAATAGCCGCAAGCTCCTCCCCATCAAGATCCGCAGGATTAAATCAGAGAAGCTGCACATGAAAAATATTGATAACTCTCAGCCAGCAGCTGGAATCAGTATTGAACCGCTCACCCCACCACCGCAGTATGAGGATAAAGTGCCTCCAATTTAAGACCATACTGATCATGTTTAAAACAATCAAGTGGAATCCCTCACAATCGCTTTTTGTGGATTTGGATCTGCCTTGTTAAGCCAAGACTTGAATGTGGCTTCTTGTAGAACGGATTCAGTGGCACTTTGTTCTGAAATGCCTCCTTGTGCCACATAACTCCAAAGCACTGAACAGAGGAAATCTTTATTTTGTTTTGGATCTCACTGGACATGGGAAAAAGATACAGATAATCGCTGGATCCTCACTGTGTGGCAGAATGTGTCGAACTCGCTGGATTGAGTGCACACCAAATACAGTCTTTTTCTGCTATAGTAACTTCCTGTTAATACATGACTTTATGTAAGCGACCTCCGCTGTGCACTGACTGTACACGTGAGCTGATGGAGGCAAAGATCACGAGACATCAGTGAGGGGTTATAGTGAGATTTTGTGTGCTTATTTAAATAGATAAGAGCAGTGTTTAGCAGTGGAAGGCTTTGGATCAGCACTGCCAACGGTTTCATGTAGGCTCCGTAGTGAATGACTGAGTATTGTATGTTCTGGGTGCCGTGACCTGATGTGTGGTGTCACGCTGCACAGAAACTCTTCCTCATTGGAAACGATTTTGTCTCTCCTGGTCCTCTTGACCTTACCAGCGAATGAGAGACAAATTTGATTTGCTTAATTGCCGTGTGAGAGACTCAGCCCCACCCGTAAGGGCCAGTGTGTTGGATAAAGGGGCATCTGTCAGCAGAAGTGGAATATCGTCTTCAGAATTATGTCGTCCTTAGTGTTGAATTAGCTGCAGCTACGAATCACTGTGACTGAACTTTTTATCTGAGTTCTCTTCCACAGAGTCCACCATGTTTCTAGAACTGCCCCAGGATGGATAAAGCAAACACTGGCTTCAGAGATGTGCTTTAGAGTTTTACGATCAAGTGGCAGCCAGTGTAGTTCTCCGTCACGCTTGGACAGGGAGGGGAATTCAGTCGGTTGTAATCTGCAACCTCCCTGCTAGATGCCACTAAGTACTACACACTGGTCCTTTAATAATAGCTTTTGTTTTTCTGGACTTTGATTTTGAGGGTTTTATTTATCTCCCTGCCTTCAAAGCTGAAACATCTGGTTTTCTTTACACGTGAGCTACCTACCTAACAGCACTATTTTAAGAATCGTCTGTCCGTAGCTAATATAAAACAAAGCTTTGTTATCATTCATCCACCGCAGCTCCTGTGACTCACAGCCATAGGCGGTGTACGTAACACGACTCTAACCTAATGTGAAATGTAGTTTTAATAACAAAATACCCCTTGTTGTATCTTGGTATATTGTCAAGCCACTTGTGTTACCATCAGGTACAGCTGTGCCCTAGTTTTATGTCTCCCTTTAGAAGGACAAAAGAAAATTCTACAGTTGTGATCAAGCCGAGGCTATTGGGCCTGAAAAAAGTTTCAGGACGGTTTAAAAATGTTAAAGTTGTGGGTCTTTCTTTACTGTGTCAGAAATGATGCAAAATGAGTAAATCGCTGGCAGGGGCTCTTCTGGGCATTTTGTTGCCCCAGAGGAGACGTCCCCTGCTGCCCATTAGAGGACTGCTTTCTCATTGGAACATTGTATGATAATTATTATCATTTTAAAAGTAGTATTTCAAACTTTATTCAACCTTTGTGTTGTGTCACTTAGTTTATTTTCATCCCCCTGCCCCTTGAATATCTTATCCTGGTTTTAACTATATTCAGGATAGATAGGATGTTCTACATCTTGATATTCTGATCCAGATTGTGAACATAAATAACCTGGTCGGTTGTGAGTCATTGTTGAGTGAATGAATTATGCAGTTGGAGATTATGTGATGATCAGCCCCTTCTATACTCTGTAGTGTCCTCTCAGTATCAGCTGTTTACTGCTGTGTGAGCAGTGTTTGTTCTTTTTTAAAACAAAGTAAGAGGTGCTTTGGATTTGAGTGACAGACTTTTTAAAAAGTAGATCAGACGCAATCACAAAATATTTATTCCTCTTGGTTGGTGGTGCTGGCGGTGCCCTGGGCTGCCAAACTATCTCTGATTGCTGCCTTTAGTGTTGACATGAAATATTATCTTAAAGGTGTCATACTGCGCCCATTTTCAGCCAAGTAATAGAAGTGCCACATACCCCCAGAACATGTTTTTACCGTTTTTAGCTTAAAATACTACAAAGATAGTTCATTTTACCACTCCTGGTTTCAGCTCTGTTCTAAATGGGCTGTTTTAGTGTTTCTAGCTTTAAGTAGAGCTAAGCTGCTGCTGTCCACACCCCCTTCAGGACGTAGACTCTCTCTGCGTCTGTGATTGACAGCTCAGAGCAAAATAGTTGAGCACATGAAAACCGACGCAGAAATGAATGAGTGTGTGACGTCAGGATGCAATAATGTTACATGGAAATGCAGCCAAATTCTCAACACAGCTATTGTTTTTAACCCATGTGCATAGTGAGTAGTTTAACAGTGCAGAACTGGAGCTTGGAATTGGCTCTGAAGTGACTCATTCTGATATCTGACAACAGAAACTATGTAAATAAGTAAAGTTGAGCAGCTTTATTGAGAATTTGGCTGTATTAAAATGTGAGCACAGAGGGCAGGAGAGAAGCAAACAGATGTAAACACTGGCTAAGCTTAGATTGCATTAAAACACGACAGGTCATATGAAAACACAGTCATCCACTTAGTCCTGGAAGTTTCCACGACCTCTGAACATCCCTCAGCTTTGCAATCCACCGTGGTGTGACTTGTGGGTATATGATGAAAGCCAGTAGCAAAGTTAGCCACTTTAGCCACACTACATGCTAACACTAAAGACTTTTCAGTTGTTGTGGTGGCCTTTATTAACAGGAGTAATGAACTGGGTGAGAAAAAGCTCAACAACCATTGGTCAGCTGGAATGTAGCAGTTCAGTAAAATCCCTACTGGTGGACTTTATCTAGTCGTGAGGAGACTTCAGGAATGACCAAAGTAAATGTTTTCATATCTCAACAGCTTTATAACAAAACAATAAAAATGAAAAAAAACAAAGTCTTTCCCTGTATGGCAGCTATAAAGCTGTAATAACCAGTTTTGAGTAAAGGGACCAATTTCACCAAAACAAACTCAGAAACACAGACCCCCATGTGCCATCCATTCGTCACTTTGGCAGGGTTAACACCTCAGCGAATGGCTGCCAAACATTTATGAGTGGATCTTGCATTTACACTTCACAGGGCACCATTAAAGTCCTGATTCAGTAACCTTTCCCGAGAAAGTACTTTCTAGGAAGAAATTACTATCGAGGGAGTTCAAGGTCTCATTTTATGTAGTCGTTATGCAGGGGTAATACTAAGCGACTGCAGGGTTGTACACACTAAAGTGCCTTTGTGCTCAGAACAACACTTCCTAAAACATTTCAAAAGACACTGTACGACTGAGTTTAATGTTGCTTCTTCAGTGCTTCTACGCTTGCAAAGGAAGTATGTGAGCGCACGCTGGAAAGAGGAACTAGTGAATAGTCGAAAGCTTTTGCTGCCCTGTAGCCGTGGAAAACACTGTTGAGTTGTGAGGACTGTGGTGCATTTTTCTTTTTTTTGTTCTTGTTCGAGATCACCAACAGAAAGACTCTTTGACCGTGCAGCTGGTGCCGTAATAACAGCAGCTATTGCTCACTCGCTTGCTGGTCATCATTCCTTCCAGCACAGCTTGACTTGCAGCTCTGTTTTCAGATAAAACTATGCAGAGAATGAGCAGAATGAGAAGAGATGCTGCTCCAGGCTTTTTTCTTTTTTTTTTTTTTTTTTGAGTTGCATCAGTAGACACTATTTTATCAATACCTGTCAGCACACTCTCTTCTTGAGGTTAGCCTCATTTAGAAACAAACAGCTGATGCCACACGAATGACTCATCAGTCACTCCTTTCAATGTTACTAATGGTTTAAAGTTGCACAGCTTTTACTGTTTTTGGGTTTTTTTTGCTTTGGAAGACAATTCATTAGTGCCTTCAGTTGCACGTTGCGTTGGAGTAGAATTAAGCCCATTAGAGCTACTCTATCATTGTCAGCTGATTATATTGTTGCCAAGGTTTCTCTCAATTGATGGACAATTAGCTTTAGCAGAGCGGAGCAGTGTCGCAGCATCACTTCAGCCTTGTCATCGTATTTCAGCTGTGTCTACATTAGTCTAACTTGTTATTGAAGTTGTCACACAATGTATTAATTCTTTGGGGGGTTTTTTTGTCATGTCGTGTACTGCACAAATCGGCGTTGTACCTCATTTGCAAAGGACCGGATAACTACATGATTTTATTTTAGCTATGCTGTCAAAATGTTTAACAGTAATGAATGATGATGTTTGGATTTTCATGCAGATGAGTTCCCCAAAAAACCAATGCTGTTTGTTGTCAGTCTCATTTTTTAAAATTTTTATTACCTAAATGTCTGTACTGTGAATATATGCGTGTCTATGATTCGAATGTTTGTTTTTGGAAAATGAGTTTTTGTCTCATGAATGTTTTATGAGAAATAAAAGGAAGTATTTGTTAAATAACAGTATTTTAAAAGTGCGTTTCGTTGTGATCGCTAAATCGTCTTGAGTGTAATTCTGTTATTGACTTGAATGATCTGCTGAGCATTTTAATATCCATGTTTTCTTTACTTTGTCACGGTTGTTGGTCAAAAAGCAGCTCATGTGTTGAAAGCTGAAGGTGAGAGAAACATCTGGATGCTTTTATGTTGACAACTTTCCAGGACATAGACAGTGCTTTAGCTTTACATTAACGTACAATGTCCTTCACTTGTTGTTTACATTTACTTACAAAAATGAGAGAACACATTATTATGACTGGAATAGCCTTTTCAGTTGTTGGTCATGACCTGTAGAGTGAACAACAGAGAACACAAATTAAAACACTTTCAAAGTCAAGCCTTCTGTTAACTTCAGGTCTCGCTGTTTATGCTTGTAAGGTAATCACAAAACTCTTCCTCACCCAGTTGATCCAGTCGATGTAGGAGCTGACTTGTGTGAAGACAGTGGGCTTCTGGAAGACGTTGCAGCCCTGACCGGAGCCGAAGCTCACCACACCGTGGACGTCCCAGGAGCCATCAGGGTTCTGGCAGTTCAGGGGGCCACCGGAGTCTCCCTGTGGGTCGACACGTGTACTGTTGGCTGGCCGCTCATGTACAGACACTAACTGGTAAGTCTACCTGGCATTGCTTTGTCATGCAGAATCTTGGTTTCACTCAAAGTAACCTTCTCATGAATCCCCATCTTTTGCGCTGGAAATGGAATTTTTATTGAGGCCGTACCTGTCTGCTACATTTGACTTAGATTATTGTCACATCTACAGATGACCTGTCCTCAAATTTATTCATACCCTCCCATTAAAGAAGGAAAAAAAACAGCTGTCATTGAAACAAGTTGAAATTGACAGAAGTAATAAGAATAAAAATTTAATGAAAATGATGATAATAATAAAAAAAAAACAACAAGCATGATGGGACCTGTAAAGTAATATTTTGTTGAACAACCCTTTCAGCCAATCGCTGCAACTCTGTAACTCTCAATCAGACTTCTACACCTGTTGACAGGTGTTTGGATTTCACTGCTCATCAGCAAAGTGCTCTAGTTTGTCCGGCACAGTTTTTTTTATTTTTTTTTTTAATTATTCTTTTCAACCACAATTCAAAAGCAATGTCTTATTTCGCTAAATTTTAATTTAGCAAATTTTTATTTATTATTACTTTTTTCAGTTTCTAGTTACTCAAGTGACTAGTGTGAATTTTGCCTTTTATTTAAGGGAAGGGTATGAATACACTCGAGGACGACTGTATGTACTTACATTACAGCCTGCAGTGATGCCATCTCCTCCAGCGCACACCATCTTGTCTGTCGCCAGCACGCTCCACCAGTCGGGCTGTGAGCAGACATCGTGTCCAACCACGGGCAGAAGAGCCTGCTGCAGGATGTCAGCGAGAGAACCACTTGCTGGGGGAAGCAAACATAATGAACAGAGGTAAGATATAAAAAAGTTTTTATCTTCAAGGAGGATCATCATGTCTATGGTATAAGATATCCACCCACGCTTTCTATAAGGTGTTAGTGCCAGTGGCAGCAAGACGAGCCAAAGTAAGTTAAGTCAAAGTGTTATCCCGAATAATAAAGTGTGGGTTGTATTTCCTTTTCTGTTGACAGAATACACATCTGAATAAACTGTGAGTTTCCTGTTGTTGTGAGCAAGATTCATCCTGGTTACTGAAGCCAAAACTATGACCTCATTGCATTTGTGTTCAGTCATTTCAACATGTGCAAAGTAGCTGCTTGAATAGGATCAGTTGTCTTTTGTTTTTGTTTTTTTTTTAAGTATCTTGATCCTTAAATATATGGGTAAGTCAGGATAAAGATGTCAGACTCAAAGGTCAGTAGCAGCAGTAGGAGGCATTGTTGCCTCATAGTCCTGCTTGCTGAGTAGTTTAATGAGTATTCATCACATTTTGTGGACCAGCTAGTGGTTGAGAATTATTCTACCTTGCTGGTGTGCACAGAAACTCGCAATAAAAGGCACAGGATGATTGAGTAATATTCAGATTATTTGGTAATTATGTCGTGATCAGAGGGGCGTGAACTCACTGGAGAGTCGACCCCAGCCAGTGACGTAGCACTGGGCACCGTGGGGCAGGATGGCGTCCTGGTCTGGAAGGCAAGCGGCCATGATCGTGTCAGAGAAGGTGACCGGGGAGGACAGCTTTATCAGGGCAATGTCGTTTCTGCAAATGGCAAAACAATTCAGGGAGTCAAGGTGAAGAGAATGTGATACATGCAGATAGATAGATAGATAGATAGATAGATAGATAGATAGATAGATAGATAGATACTGTATTGCCACTGATTGCCTCTCTCCACTCCTGAGGTGATGCTGAGCTGTGTGAGTTGCTGCTACCTGCTCAGCATAACACTGTAGTCGTCATGAGTGATGATGGTAGCTGCCTTCGACGCTATCGAGCCCTCCTCGTTCACCTTCAGGCTGTGTTTGCCCAGCTCCACTCTGTAGTTGTAGCGGTCACTATGGGATTGGCAGTTGACATGGTATTAGCTTGGGGGTTTTAGATAGTGGTGTTGATTGTTCTCCCTGTGTGCACAAAACTGTGATTAAGCTTAAGGTGGACTGCAGCTGTGCAGAGGTAATACATGGTTGTTTGGGCGGCCAGACGACCTGAACTGGCTTTGACATCACGTGCTTTTTGTGAGCCATTTGTTTTTTGACTGAAAAATTCTCCTCACTGTGCAGGTTGAGCTTCTTTACATAAAACTCATTTATTGTTCTGTTCGTTAATGATAGGCATTGGTGCTGATGATAGAAGGACCACTCTGTTCATGTGTTCAGCAGCTTTTACAAAAGCAGAAAAAGGAAAACAACAACATATTCTGTTGGACAGAGCAGCACTGGCTTTCAATGTAGATTATTTAAGCACTACTTAATTAAAATCAATGCTAAACACTGTATTTCTTAATTACTTAAAACTGCCATGGATTGTCAATTCAGCAGTAGTACACTAAGTTTTCCACCTTAACTTTGTTTCCTTTTGAAAAAAACACAACTTTGGTTTGTAATTTGAATTATTCTGGCAACGTTCCCGGTAACATTGACTTAAACTCACTTGATGCAGTGTGCAGCAGAGAGGACCCAGTCAGCGGAGATGAGGGTGCCTCCACAGACGTGTCTCCAGCGCCCACTGCTGTCCGACTGGAGGGAGACCTGAAAAAAGAGAAAAATACACAGTGCTTCACAGATGTAACAGACCACCACCCAGTGTAAGGTTTATGCCACAACTGCCCTAAATTAGCAGCATTGCTAATTACCAAAACCATTTTTTTTTATGTTTCTGTAATGGTTAATAAAGCAGTATGTAGAAGCTCTTTAACCAGAATGATATTTTTAATGCTAGAATATTATTATTATTGTTGTCCATGAATTTTCAAAGTTACCATTTTACAAAAAACAAAAATAGTAAAGCACATTATTATTTCTTGATTAAGATGTTGAATTATTGTCATTCCTGAGCAGAAAAATAAGTTTTCGTGGTTGGATCTTATGCTGATTTATTTCTATCTTCTCAGAGAAGTCAAGTGAGGCACCTCAAATTTGGGTATAAAAAGATGAACTCAGGGCGCCCCTACAGCTCACCTAGTTGAGCAGGCAACCCATGAACAGGGGCTATAGATCCCCGATGCAGCTGTCATGGGTTCACAGGTCTGCAGGTCTCTCCCCCATTCTTCTCCCCCCTTTCCTGTCTACCTCTACTATCTGTAATGCTTAACAAATTAGACAGGTGGTCTAATAAATTTGCTAATCACCGTATATATAATAAATTCATTCTATCCTCTTATATCTGCTTGCAAAGACAAATCATGTGAGTTTAGACAAGCTTCAGAGATGTGTAAAAACAAGGGTCCCTTTTTCTATCAGGAGTTGTAAAATGAAAACGTGGAGTCCGTGCTGTTCTATGGTTGTCAAAGTGAACACATTTTAACCAGAGCTTACCTGCCAGGGCCAGCTGTGAGGCCTGACGTCCTCTCCCGCCACCACCCTGTTCAGCACAGGAGGAAAGGTGGGACGACCACACCCATAGGCTGGAACGACGGTGGTAATGTCAGAAATGACATTTTCCTATTGCTTTGTGCAGCTCACTAAATAGTAACTTACAAAACACACATGCACTGATAATGCAGCATGATGTTTAAGACACATGTTTTGATTATCAAACCAGACTAAACATGAGAAACAGGACTGTAAGTTCAGAAGTGCTTCAACAATTAAACAACATTAATTTAACTTGTGATTGTGACCTTACAAGATTAATAACCACTGAGTTTTAATTCATGTGAGAAGATTGAAACTCTCTTACCGCTAGCTGCCACGAAAGCAAGAACCAGGAGCCTCCTCATGACTGATGAGGGGTGTTTGAGGGTATGCTAAAGCTCATTTTAACAAGGGTCTTGTATTTATACTGAATGCAAGGAGCATCTGTCCAGTGTACAGACTGTCCTGGGAAACCTGGTCAACACATGCAGAAAGTCAAACAAATGCTGGGGACTGAGGACGCAGCGGGTGGTTGGAGATAGGAAGTTCCCATCAGTGTTTCCACTGGTGAAAATGAGAACCTATTTTCCTCTTCAAGTGTCACTGATGAAACTTGATGTATGTGTCAGAGTACAAGTAGCTAAATATTCAGAAGCAGTTATACTTTATTGCTTTTCTTTTTTTTTGGTAAATCCCTGTAATTAAAATAAAGCAACACACAATCTTGACCTTTAAACACATTTATTGTTCCACATATATAAGTGCACACAGTAGTTTTAATCCTCGAGGGCTGTTCTCTCAATAGGCCACCATGTTCTGTAAAAGAGAGCATACCGACATGTTAGATTCTTTACACACACAAAAAAATCATTGTAGTGTTCATGACTTGAACCCTGCAGTGGTTGACTTTTAGGTTCATATCTTACGGCGCTGATCCAGTCCATGTAGGCGCTGACTCTGGTGAAGACGGTGGGCTTCTTGATGAGGTTGCAGCTGAGCCCGGAGCCAAAGCTGACAATCCCGTGAACCTCCCAGGCACCGTTACTGTTCTGACAGTTCAGAGGGCCGCCAGAGTCTCCCTGAGTCACGTAAGAGGAAAATATATGATGAGTGTGCATATTCTGCATTTAACAGTAACCTGCAGACATAGAAAGATGCAGAGTGAGCGTGCTCAGTGTTTACATCCAACATTACTCGTGATACCTTACAGACATCCCATCACATTTTTAGAGCGGTTAACTGACACTGCCCCTCTGGCATACTGTTCACTATCCACAAAAAAGGCTATTTAGGAGAGATGGCTGTCAAATGCTGGGGGAAAGCAGTATACAATTTCATACAAACAAATCTCAGTTAAAGTATTAAAATGTAATAGAACAGAGGAATTAAAGTTTGTACGTGTAACAGTTTTTTAATTATTCAAATTGATTGCTCGGTGTGGCCAAAATTTCAAAACCTAAGGTATTTAGTTTTAAGACTTTTGTTTTAAGGATAATAAAAACAGCCAATATTCATGTATGAGAAGCTGAAACCACTGAAGCAATGAATTCTTTACTAAAATAATTTGTAGTTGCTCTGCTTTGTTTTATTCCCTGTATCTAGTGTGACACGTTGTGCCAGAGGTCTATGCAGAAGTGACTGAAAAAATAAATAATACCATGTAAAATACACATACTCTTTTCTCTGCATTAAGTACAAACTTAACAAAAATACATAAATCTTCTTAACTTTTTGCAAACTCATACAGTGGTTGAGGAAACATGATTGTAATTTTATGGGTCTATTTTGCTAATACAGGAAAGTATTTATGCAACAGTGTGGTGGAACTTGACTGTACACAGTAATATGATTGTGTCCTTCATTATTTTAGACTCACGTTGCAACCGGACATGACTCCGTCTCCACCTGCACAGACCATGGTGTCCTTCACCTGAAAGCCCCACCAGTCAGACTTGCTGCAGGTAGCGTGGTCCACGACGGGCAGGAGAGCCTGCTGCAGGATGTCAGCGATGGGACCTCCAGCTGTGTGGAGAAGAGACGTATAGAAGGTCAAGTTTAGCTCAGGTAAAACCTAATGAGAAAGATGTTGCATCTATGTATAGCAAAGAGTCAAACTTTATCATTGTCCATCCACCCAGCTGTTGTAGATGTTAAGACGCCAAAGATGAACATCTCTGTTTCTATTCTGAACGGAGACCTTTGCTACATGTCAGACACTATGTCTCTTGAATCATTCTGTCATTAACATGTTGTCCAAATCATTACAAAAAACAAATGCAGTCTTTTAAACACCCACTTAGTAGATTTGCCTTCACACTACATGCAGAATACCTCTATAGCTGTAGTGTAGAAACTAAAATACTAAGATAACAAAACCTTTTTTTCTTAGACTGTGACCATATTAGCTGCATATTTTTTGTACAATGAAACATTCTTCTACTATCCTAAATAGTAAGAAGCTATTATTATTATCAACAACACTTTCATAATCATCATCATCATCATCATCATCATCATTATCAGCAACAACAACAACAACAATAATAACACTAATATTAATATTAAAGCGCTTGGCTGCTGCCTTTGCACTTCTGATTAGATGCTAAACATTTCATTGTCTTAGTCCTTGTACTCTGTGCAGGGACAACAAAGTTTAATCTAATCTAAATCCAGTCTATTCGTATCAAACCTCCCTTAATTATGCATCTTTTAAGAGAATGCAAATCAGATTGTAGCACCCAACAAATAATGGCACTATTATCTGCAGATATTTTAGCGATCCAACCTAATTAAATTCAACTGAGTTTGACCCAAAGAGAGGAAATAAACTCACTGTAGAGGCGACCCCAGCCAGTGACGTAGCAGGGTTCGTCATGGTTCAGGATGGCGCCGTCAGTGGGAAGACAAGCAGCCATGACAGTGTCAGAGAGGACAACAGGGGACTGCAGTTTGATCAGGGCGATGTCATTGCTGGAGAAGAAACACATTCGACTTCATCAAAGGCCCAACATGCTCTTATCATTGCCTGTGATGCTTATGTAAACTCTCTGTTTGATTTTCAAGTCTCACAGTTTATAACTAGACTCATGGCGAGCGGTGACACTTTACCGAATGAACAGGGGGTTCCACTTCTCGTGCACAATGATGTCAGCGGTGGCCATGTACACTTCGCCCCCCTCTGTATCCTTCAGGTTGTGCTTTCCCATGGCCACTCTGTACTCCCTGCCATTGCTGCAGGTTTTTCAGAGCAAATCTGTGTTAGTTCATTTCTGTAGCTGTCTTCAATACTCAATGATTAGCTAATTATGCAGAATTTTAAGCAGATCAACACATATTTTCATCCACTTTTGAGTTCTAAAAGTTTTGTCATCTGAAGACAAGCAAAGAAATGTGTGAACGTGAATGAAGTCAGAATATATTAGAGGCAATTTATGAGTAGCTCCGTACAGCATCGTGTTACTGATCACTATTCTAGACATTTGCATCAGTGCTGCATGGAGGTATCATGTTTCATACCTGATACAGTGAGCAGCAGTGAGGACCCACTGGTCAGAGATCAGAGTACCTCCACAGGTGTGTCTCCACTCTCCCTCTCTGTTGTACTGCAGGGAAATCTAAAACATGCACAAACATACAGGGAATTATCTCAAAGTTAGATTTTTAACCGTTTAACCGGTGCTCTTTTTAGCAAATTGTGTTGATGAGATGATGGGATGTGCCCTGATGGGACCTCAACTTTATCCAAAACAAAACAAAAAATCCTTTTGCAGCAATTTAATTCATTCATTCATTCATTCATTCATTTATTTAAATCTGTGGCAAGTTGTTGCTGCACTGGAGTCACACTAGCCTGCATTTTTTCCTTTTTTTTGGATTTTTATTCATATAATTTCATTTTATTTGTATCATTGTTGTTCTGTTTTAATTTATCTATTTTCATTTGCAATGTAAAAATTCTAATGCACTGATTTGCCTTTTAAGAAGCACTTTGAAATTGTGCTGTGTTTGAAAGGTGTTCTATAAAAGAATGAAAATTCCTTTTTTTCTTTGGTAAATTTTCTGTAACTCCACATTGCTCACAATGACCAGTACTTTAGTCTATTAGTCACACTCTGTACTCAGACATGAGACTTCTCAGCGTGTTCTTTACCTGCCAGGGCCAGCTGTGAGGCTGGACATCCACTCCTCCAACCACACGGCTCGCCAAAGGGGGGACGGCAGGCAGGCCGCACCCATAGGCTGAGAGGGAATATGAGAAAGACTTTTTTAAAAGTGCAATATGGGATCACACAGAGATTAATCTGAAAGTTAAAAAATACCAACTTTTCAGCAAGAAAAAGATCCTTACCGCCAGCAACAAAGAGAGCGAGAACCACGAGCTTCATCTTATCTGTATCTCCACAGTTTGCTGCTAACATCTGACATATTTATACCATTCACAGTCTTATATAACCTACAAAAACAGTTTCAAATACTAGGAAATTTGCCCATTGACAAATACAATGCTGGGGTGGAGCTTAGTGAACATCAAAAGTGTCAGGAATACTAGGCCAAGGCCAAAATGTTTTGGAATTCAGTACATTAATTTTAAACTTGTTTGGTGAACCTATCAGTGGAATTAGTTTTTTTTTAGTTTTCCATAATAATGTTCAAATAAACAACCTTATTACATATAAAATGTACCACTCCCTACTTTGATTTCCTTCCGAAAGAAAAATATGGCCTCCTTCAGAACCTAAAGATTCCTACTGATGGCACAGGAGAAGCAATAAAACTCAATTGTTTACTATGTGATTCATTCATATCAATTCCCAACCTTCCTTAAAAAAAAATATTAATAACACAAACATAATAATATTCTATTCTGATGATCCTGTTAATAAAATAAACATGTTTTATCATTTCCCATTTAGGAAATTTTATGCATGGGCTATAAAACGTAATGTTTCCCCGGCTTTATGTAGTTTAACATGTTTATTAGAATTTCCAAAAATGTATAAATGTGCACGCTTTATTGCATACCAGACCAGAATTGTAGTTTTTATTGAAGTGAACATTGTGTAGTTTCACATATACATATTTTTTAATGAATCAGCGTTTAACATCCTTTCTTACTATCAAGTGAAAAGATCCGACCAGCTCAGGAGGCATGTGTGTGGTTCACACAGTAGCAGAGGTGAGGAGATAAGGCGTATTTGGAGATGTCTGTGGTTACTTATCTCCAAGGTTGATTTTTTTTTCCCTCCCCACCAACTTTACTTTGTCCTGTTAAGGTAAATGCTGAACCGTACATCTGTAAAGACATATGTTAAAGCACTATATAAGGAGACGCATCACTCCGAGCTCCTGCAGAAGACAGTCACCATGAAGTTCGTGATCTTGGCTTTGTGTGTTGCTGGTGGTAAGCTAATGACGCTTCTCTGTTTAGAAAACGACATGTGTTGCTGCAAATCAGGAGATACATCTGAGAATTTTATATTGTTGTATTATAGTGTTACGACACCAGCAAAAAATCACTGTATTTAAATGTGCCTGTGCATAAGCTTTGACACACACTTATTACTATTCCTCAGGCTTATTCTTATAGATTAGTCCAACACGATTTTTGGTGCCTAACTCATCCCTCAGCTTTGAGAAAAACTTCTATTAATTATATATCAAAACAGGAATGGTGTGCTCTGTCTTTTTGTCATACGATTTTTACGAAATTCATAAATAGTTGCTGAACAATTGATAAAAGCCATCTTTGGAACCCTGTAGCTCTGGTGTATTTTACAGTAGAAACTTTAGCATTTTAACGGACCATAGGGCTTTGAATGTTATTTGTCTAAATACATGTTTTGATAACTTTTGCAGTTTTCACACAGTTGCAGTTTAAGTTTTACAAGTTAAAACAAACAAGATTGTGCTTCACACGGTAAAAGGATTTTTTTCAATACGACTTATAGTTTTTGAGTTGTGACCATTTGTTCGAAGGGATAATCTTATTCTGTGTCTACTTCTCCCCCCCCCCTGCCGTTCCTCTTCCATGAAAGGGCGGGAATCACCATAGCAACCAGTCACTCACAGGCTTGACTGGCTGAATGATAATGGAGTGAGACAGAAGGACACATGGCTGCCTTTATAAGTGGTCGATAATGTTATCGTGTGCTCTGTCAGCAGGATATAGCTAACAGCAATCGAGGCAAATCACACAGCTGTTACTAATGATATTAACAAGATCCTGATACATGTTCCAACATGTCCCAGACCAAAATCCATAGAGTGTTTAGTGACCCTCCAAATCTGCTGGGTTAAATTGCTAAAAAAGAAAAAACAAAGCGTCTCTCACAGGTAACAGTGGTTTAAATATCTATAGCAGCTGCACATTGTTTTGTTCTTTAAAAATGAACAAGACTTTAACAAGGCTAAGAGAAAGAAGTTCCTGAATATGGACTTTTCAAACTAAAAGCCCCGAGTAAACTGAAAAAAAGTATACAGGATACATAAAGGTACACTACACCGTCAAACTAAAAGTTCTGAAATGCTGCAAAAGGTTGACTGTGGACTGAAAAAAAAATGCTAGCGTTTCAAATAAAATGTACTTATGTGTAATTATATTGCAACACTGACAATTTCTTCAGACATGTCCTTGTTTCTGTTGTTCTCTCCCAGCCTACGGGTGCGGCCTTCCCACCTACCCCCCCATCCTCAACAGAGTCGTTGGTGGAGATCAAGCCCGTTGGCACAGTTGGCCCTGGCAGGTATGCTTTTTTTTAAGCATTTATTTAAAATTCAGTGTCTTCCTCATGTCACAAAACATTTAATTGTCACCATTTGTTCTCTTCAGGTGTCTCTGCAGTACCAGAGTGGCAGCTACTTCTACCACACATGTGGTGCCACTCTGATCTCCAGTCAGTGGGTCCTGACTGCTGCTCACTGCATCGGGTATGACTTCAACTTTAAAGACTTCAGACATTAGGTGCAAATATGCAGAGGACAAAGACAGACTAGACATATGGAAGACTGGGTACTACTTGAAGCAGGCTTATAGAGGCAATATGGTGGGGGGGGGTAATGGAGTTGCAATGGTATACATACTTGAACTTTATCATTAACAGCCTAATAAGTTACATACACAGAACTGGAACAGCAATGTCAATTACTTTATAAAATGAAGTATGCGTCAATGAGCTGTGGTCACTGTAGGAGTGAAACATTTTACAAAAGCTATTGGACAGTTATTAGAGTATTAGTAAATGGCAATGCAATTCTATTATCACCATGAATAAAATACTGATTTAGTGACTTTCAGAGTTAAATGAAGTCTTCATGGTTGCAGCAGCCATTCTGTACTAATGTGATGTTAGCAGAGGTAACTGTTTCGATGCTACTTTGGTACAGCTTTGTTCTGAGAGATTAAGTGTCACATTTTATTAGATCTATATGACTTAAATGTTTGTTTCTCTGCTTTTTGTGGCCAAGCAGCAGTCGCACCTACAGGGCCTACCTGGGAAAACACAATATTAAGCTTAGCAGCGAGTCTGGGTCCATCGCCATCAGCCCTGAGAGAATCATCGTCCACGAGGACTGGGACTCTGTCAAAATCCAGTGGGTCATAATATGTAACCCACAACATACGATGGGCTGGATATGCTGCTGTATACTTTACTCATGTTATTGATGCTCACCTCCAGAAACGACATTGCCCTGATCAAGCTGTCAACTCCCGTGGAATTCTCTGACACAATCATGCCCGCCTGTCTTCCCAATTCTGGTGAAATCCTGCCTCATGACAGTCCCTGCTACGTCACCGGCTGGGGACGTCTCTGGAGTAAGTTCTTTGAGATAAATAAAATGATCCACTGCTAACGAAGGCTGCCAAAATAATATCCTGTCATATCTGTAATGTTTAATCAACTTAATTATGTAATTTGTGCTGACACAGCGTCTCACATGTTTTTCTCAGCAGTTCCCCTCCTTCTTCTTTCAGTTTTAAAAATACATGAGGAATATATTGTACAGGACTCAGGAGGTTAATTAGCAGCCGAAAAATCACTGGTTGTTAATTTCAAAGGCGATCAAGTGGTTGAATCTGCATTCAAGATCCTTTTTAGTTTTGTCCTGTTTTTTGTTTTTTTTTCTTTACCTCAGTGCTATGACTTTAACTTCTCAGTATTTTAAAAGTCTGAACTGAATCTGTGCCTCATGGAGCTAATTTAGGAACTGACTCAGCCATGATTGTGACGCAGCACCGAATCTGAGTGCCCTTTGTTCTCTTTTAAAGCTGGAGGTCCTCTTTCCAACACCCTGCAGCAGGCCCTCCTCCCCGTGGTGGACCACTCCACCTGCTCTAGGCCTGACTGGTGGGCAAATCTGGTCACCAACAACATGATCTGTGCTGGAGGAGATGGACTCCTGGGTAGCTGCAATGTGAGACACATTAACTTTATATATTAGACTTATGCCACCTGCAGATGTAGCGTGACTACACTTTATGATTAACATTTTGCACTCGTTTAGACCACCAAGTAAACAGAAAATTAACAAATATTTGAAGATGAGTGAAGATTATTAAATTAATTAAACCTACTTGTATTGATCAGTCTTATAATCAGAAGTGGTGAACTCTGATTTCATTGACCTCCTCAGATTTGCTGGATGAGTTGGTTCAAGAATGCAGAGAAAGGATGGCACATCTGCATAGTTGCATTAAAAAGTGTGTCGAGTAAATGTACTAAGAGTCAAAGCTCATAGTTACAAAGAAAACGTTTTTGCTTTTGCATCGAAGAAGTTAACGTAAGAAGTCCCAGTTTGAGTAAAACAAAGTAAAAACAAAACCCCATAAGAAGAAGAACCCTTAAAAAGCCAAAGTTAAATAGTAGAAAGCCTTGTTTAAGTAAAATACCCTCACTGCATTCCAGTTGCTTTCTTTTATACAGAAAGTTGGAGGCAAATTCAAGTTAGCATCCAACCAATCGTGGACGTTTTTTTCCCCATTGGAGATCTTGAGCTTAACTGTCCATGAGAGGTCAGAGGCCAAATACTTTTAGTCCTTAATCTGAATTAATTTCTTAAACTAAATTGTGCATTGTGCCAAAAAAAGGTACAATAATTGCAGATCTAAAATTCCAGTGAACATGTAAATGATATCAAACATGATATATTTATCTCATATGGTTCCTGACATAATTAAAAAATGTAAACATGCATACAAAGTGTGGAATTTCATGGTACATGACGGTAAACTTTTAATACAATAACTAAGAACACAAGCATTCAACAACAAGAAAAATAAGACTTAAGAAGTATATATGCTGAGGATAAAAGGTCTCTCTGTCTTTATTGGCTATGACAGAACCACAGGGAGTGTTTGTCTTTCGCGTGGGTTCGTGTCCTTTACAAACAGATGTGAGGTGTTCTCTTCACTGTTGGTCCTAATCAACCTGGTATCATAGAATGAGTCCAGATGTTGGGATCATCACTCCAGCGATGCTGGATTTCCTTAATTTTGGGGATTTTAAACTGTTCAGTTCATTCCTGTATAGAAGGTTCTGGGTGTTAGGGAGAGAGAAAGGTCAGGAGGTCACAGTAGAGAATGTAATCTCCTCTTCTCCAGAGGTGTGGCTATCTTCAGGATTACCTCCTGTTGTCTCTCGAGTGGTCGTTTTGATGTAAACATCCGACTTATGTGTTCCATTTGGGTGAAAGTTTTAGCTGTATTCTCAAATGGTCTCCCACCAAATTTCTTTGTGTGTCTCTTGGGAATGTGCCTGATGTCCTGTTCCTCAGTACGCGACACACTTTTGAATCCGGTTCCAACAAAGCAAAACCCTGCCTTGTACTTAAACATATCTCTATATTGAGTCGTTGTAACTTTGTGTTAGGGACATTTGTGTTAAAAAGGTGCTTTCCACCTTCTGAGCAATTCTTTTTTTACCTAATATCACATTCATCTCTTCTGTCCTCAGGGAGACTCTGGCGGTCCCCTGAACTGTCAGAACCCTGATGGTTCCTGGGATGTCCACGGAGTGGTGAGCTTTGGCTCCAGCTTGGGCTGCAACTACAAGAAGATGCCCTCTGTCTTCACCAGAGTCAGCGCCTACATCTCCTGGATCAACAATGTAAGTTCAAAAAACATTTGATTCTATTGTTTCTATATGGCTGTATTTGAAGGGAGGAATTGCATTTTTAAGTTTGGTAAAATACTGTATACTGTAGTATACCAGTCCTAATCTTTTTTTTTTTTTTTTAACTTCAACTACTCAGTGGCTCAGAGTGGCAATGTGATTTAGAGCTACAGATACCTGTTGTAGTCCATTTAATAATTTTAAAACATTCTCTTTATGTTTTTTTTTCCAGGTGATGACAAAATACTAAGATGTGGATTGTTCTTTGGTGTATATAGCTGGTGGCTGCACCGTAAAATAAAGAATGGAGCGCTTAATAAAACATTCTCTGTGTTTTCTTAATCAGACATCAAAATGGTATTAAAGCTTTAAGGAAAAATTTTAGAAAAAAGAAAAAAAAAACACAAAAGTGATGTAGCTCTCCTCCTGCAGCTCTTCCATCCCCCCTCCATATCATCAATTCAAATCCCAGCTTCAAAAGTGAAAGTTCACCATCCTAGTCACTGCATCACCACATCCTATTCTCACGGTGGACTCCTTATACCACCTCATCTGATCACTGTTTGGCTAATATCGCCTGACATTGGATACATTTTTTAAAGTCTGAAAACAGAGCCAGGAAGAGGTGCAGAGATCTAGTTTCCTCTTGTTTATATAAAATATGCTATGGGGTTGTTCTGGATTTTCAGCCCAGTTATGTGAAAATACTGCTTGCCTGAGCTTTATTCTGTTGGTCACAACAACTTTCCTGAGAGGATTGTTTGACTCCTATGTTCCTGTCAGCATTTATCAGGAGACGTACCAGACATACCAGATTTTAAAAGGACTCAGAATATAATAGACAGGCTTCTACTCTGATGATTTCTGAAATGCTAAATATATATATTCAAGCTAAATTCATCTCTTAGAAAAGAAATGAATTGAGCAGATATTTAACAACCAAATGAAAACTTGCATTATCAGAAGAGGAAGGTATTATTTTGTCACCTTATGACAAACTCTTCTAGAGCTCAACTTTGAAGCCTTTATCCTTTATTAAATCAAACCTCAAGTTTGACTCCTTCAGTTTGTTAGTTCCCGACCTTCTTTGCTGTTCCTGTGTTGCTTTCGGGTTTTTTTTTTTTTCAGGTCTTCACCTTAGTTAAATAGCTGGTTACACTACAGAATGAGGGCATGCATCTTTTCTCGTAGCACCAGATCACATTCATCTGCAACACTTCTGAGGCAAAACAAGCCAGAATGCTTTTAAATCTGAAAACAGCAGCTGTAGTTATGTAAACATAAATATTATATCTGTCTTTCTCACCTGTGCATAACTGATGAAAACTCTAACAAAGGAGGCTAAAAGGTTTTAGGTGAAACGTTTCCTCTTTCTGCCTCTGCATAGTTGACCTTTGTGGTAAAACCCTGTAGTGCAGTTTCAGGTAGATGGTGCACAACAGAAATCACCAATAAACAGATGTGTTGTGTCTGATAGGAAGGTGACTGAGGATTAAATGCTGATGTTCACAAACCTATAGTGCAACACATAAATCTGCAATACACAAAAGCCGACAGGGCGATGAGACAACAGAAGAAGAACAAGTTCAGAATCTTCACAGAGGTACCTGGGAACATATTGAACAACAAGGAGCAGGTTACTGATAACAATTAGATTTTTAATGGAGTTCCAAAACTCTGCATATATATACGTATAGTAATGCATGCATGTTGGATATGACATTAGTATCAAATTAATTACAAAATGTCAAACAGTCAAACAGATTGGAAATCTTCACAGAGTTACCTGGGGAGATATTTACCAGGTATCTGGAGGAGTTTGCCGATAACAATTTTTTATAGAGTTTTTAAAATCTGCATGTATAGCAATGCATGCATATTTGGTGTGGCTTTATTATGGAATTGTTCGAATAAAATACTCAGAGAGGTACCTGGGGACATATTGAGCACAAATATGGTAGAGTTTGCTGTTAACAATTTGATTTGTTATATGTTATATGAACTTTTTCAATAGTGTTTTGAAATCTGCATGTATAGCAATGCATGAGCATTTGGTTTGACTTTAGTATTAAATTAATTACCAAATATCAAACAATTAAACAAGTTGGAACTCATCACATAGGTACCTGGGGAGATATTGGAGAGTCTGTTGGCAACAATTTGCTTCCCCCCCCCTAAATTTGATTTGATGTTTAAGACAATAAAAATAAAAAAAATAAATAAAGGTTCCATTCTTTACGAGATGCACCTGAACGCACCATGAAGCGCACATTGTCCTATTCTCTAACATGATTTAAACCTCCATTTGGTCGTTTTTTTCCTCGTCCGCTTTAATAGTTTGAATCTTTAATGTACTGGGGGAAACATTTATGACCCAACATTCGTTAGAATTGTCGCAAAGGCTTCATCATTTAACCTTTAGTCCAGAGAAACAGATGAGAAGGGACAAACAGCGAAGAAGAAACAGTCGCCATGTTTTTTTAACCTTCGCCTGTCCGCCAGTCGAATTCTCCCAGAACATCTCCGACAGGTTCAACTCCAGCAGGTTTGTTTACTTACTGTTTTCCTTTTAAGCATCATCAAAGTGAATAGTTAGCTAGCTGAAGCTAACCCGTGGAAGTCCCTAAAACGGTTTTGTCCATATTGAAAAGCAAATGAACGGTCAGAAGTTAGTTTTTATTAGGCGTCAGAGGAGGAAAATGAAGCATATTTCTCGTCTAAAATCGACTTTTCTATTGGCAGACTTTTATGTCGTTTAAGCTAATATTGCTGAATTCCCTGTTAGAACAGTTTTTGAACATTTGAAAGACATTTGACGTCAACAGTGTTAAGTCGAAACCGAAGCTAATCTGTGCTAGCTCTTAGCTAGTCTGAAGGCAGAACGTCACTCCTAGAATAGGCGCCATAGAACCAATAAAACAGGCGAACCTCTGCTCTCACTTCCGCTCTGCGCTTCCGGTGAGTGTCACATTCAAACGTGAGGGAAATTGAACACAAACGAGTATGTTTTATCTTAACTCGTAGATTTAGCCATTATCTTTAGTTCATCATTTAACATTTTGATGACAAAAAGTTGATGTTTTTCGGTAGAGAAGCTGATGAAACGTGCCAACTAGATGGTAAATAACCGTCATTAATGATTATGTGACACGAGATCTTGGTGAGGTGTGTTTTTTCTCTTCTTTTTTTTGTTGAAACAAGAAAAATGTGCTAACGTAAAATGAAGACACTTTACACAGAGATGTTCTGGGAGCAGCCAGGGCATTCCCAATCCCAAGTTTGAGTTCCAGCTGAATGGTGTCATTTAGTCTGATCAGGACCTCCATGTTGCCATACATAGAATGTCTCTGGGGGTCCATTGGACTCCAAGAATATGTGCAAAATAATTGTTGGTATTCATTACAGACTTTTATGTGACGTTAAATACATTCTCTGATAAGTTGACATATTTTTGGCTCCATATGTATGACAAATGCCCCTCGTTTTATATTTAAAAATGAAATCTTTAAAAATCAAAAAACAATACCTGTCACCTAAACCAAATGGCCTGGGGTCCAAAAGACCCCAAAAGTCCTGAATAGAGTTAAGAAGAAGCCATGTGAGGGTCAGACCAGTGAACCCAGACAGGTTCAGGGGGACGGTTCTGAGGACAGCAGGACCAGTCCAGCAGCTGTAGCCCATCATCAGCACCAGGTGACACGCAGAGCAGGACAGACAGACATTCCTCAGAGCAAATTAAGAACAATATTGTTAATATAAAAGAGGAGAGCATTGTGTTTATGTGTGTATTCACATGTATGTATCATTGTAATTTACCTTGAGCCATCAGGCTGTTACTAACTTCACTGTGAATCAGTCTGAGTGTCACGAGTTGCTTTTGAAAGAAGCAACTATTGTACATTCCATATTGTACAAGTACGTTCTGACCAGAAACCTTTTCCAGATCATGTTTGTTTTGTTAGATCTATCTAATCAGGTTAGGTCTATATTTAGTCATACAATGTGAGTACAAGTAGAGAACACTTCTCGAGAAATTGCTATAGGCTACATCTACAAATAGCGCAGTAATTGGGTGCCTCCCAAAATATAGCATTGGCCCCCCCTAAAAGTAAAATCTAGAATCGCCACTGTAGGTGTCGCACATGTTGCGACACTGAAAGAGCGGACATATAAGTTCCAGTGCAGTTTTACAATGTTAGATAAATTTACATAGTCAAGCTGCCAGTTTGTACTTCTTGTGCAACAGCTGGATGCAGAAAGCAGGTGTACATGGTAGTAGTGTGGTTCAGGCTGAATATCTGAAGTCAGTGAAGCACACATTCCCATAGTGACTTTAAAAAAAAAAAAAGAAAAGCATCCAAAATAATCAGTTATTGTTGCAGGAGTGTGCATGTCCTGTTTTCACGCTGTCAGATAGAAGTACATCATTAGCAGAAAGTGGCCACAATCATCCCAATCATGCAGCTGCAAAGTTGAGAACAAGTGTCAGGCCTAAACTTCTTGTACTTGTGTGTGATTCTAACCAGTGCAGAGCTGTGTGTGTGCTTGTCTAGTGTGAAAGGCAATATAACTCTGAGGTTTAAAATGTGAGGTTGATTTACCAGAGATGATGATGTCAGTGGTGCCCATGAAGACAGCACACAAATCTGCAGTTGTCTTGAAAACACAATCATTAAGAAATGATGCAGCATTTTTTTTTCAGATCAACAAGCATTTTCAGCCACTGTTTAGGCCTGAAAGTTTTATCTGAAGAAGTAAAGAAATGTGCTCGTAGGTTGAGATTTACCCACCAGCTAATCTGCTGTCACCTGATTGAGAGACTTGAATCAAGTTGAAATGTATTGGAGCCAATTTACACCATGTCACTGACATTTGTGTCAGATCTGTATTGAGGTATGATAAGCTGTCATTCACTGTTTTGTAGCTGACACAGTGAGCAGCAGTGAGGACCCACTCTGTTTATGGAATAGTGTTGTTGTTCAGGCTGTTTGCAGTGTGCATGCCCTGATGGGATGCCTGCTAGTTTGGTGTTTCATTCCAACCAATCTCCTGATGATATAAGTGCACCTCAACTTTACCTGGCTTTCTAAATTTAACAATCTCATGTTGTTCTCGGGCTTGATTTATTGTTTTCTCTGCAGCAAATCTTCTTGCTTCATTGAATTTGGAGCAAGTTGTTACTGCACTGGAACCACACTAAATTGTATTTTCCTATTTATTTATATTAATCTTATTTTATTTGTATCCTTTTATGCTATTTAGATATTCTTTTTAACTGTCAAAGCTCTAATATGTTAATCTGCCTTTTGTAAAGCACTTTAAAAGAGCTTGCTTGCCTTGATACTGTAAAAATTCATGATTTTTTTTTTTTTTGTGTGACTCCACATTGCTAAAAAAACCAAACTCCGAGCACTTTAGTCTATTGGTCACACACAGACATCAGACTTGTCAGCATGTTGTTTTTTTTATTATTACCTGCCAGGGCCATCTGTGAGGCTGGACATCCTCTCCTTCAACCACACGGCAGAGGGGACTCACGAGAAAGACTCTTTAAAAGCCATAAATTGGATTTCACAGCTGTATCTGTTGCTAAAGAAAGTACCCACTGAACAAAGACACGTGGCTGTAACAGTGCTGTGTGAGATGTTTTTAGCAAGAGAAAGATCCTTACCAACCTGAGCGAGAACCACAAACTTCATCTCGTCTCTATCTGCACAGTTTGCAGTTAACATCTGATATATTTATACCATTCACAGGCTTATGCAATCTACAACAACTGTATCAAGGACTTGGAAATTTGCCCTTTGACAAATAAAATGCTGGGGTGGAGCTTAGTGAACATCAGAAGTGCCAGGAATAAACAGGTGTTCTGGAGGTTTGTTGAACACATCAGTTTAACTAAGGGGTTTTAGGGTTTTTTTCTTTTTCTTTTTCTTTTAACATGTCCGGTCCAAAATCATGGCAAGCAGAATGATGATGTGGCTGCTGTGTTGTGCTGAACAGATTTACTTTGCCAAGGGGACCTTTATGAATATAATGCCCCTCTTGACAATCTGAGTTTTATTAATTTGTGTATTCATTCTATTTTATTTCATTCATGTATTCTGGATGCTTGCTTATTGCTGAATCGCGTGTAGTATTGCTGGACCTGAAAGAGGGGAAAAAAGAAAAGTGTACAGTTTAAAGAAGTGAAAGGAAAGCAGAAGAAAACAAATCCACCACAATCTACCGACTGCTACACCTGTACAAACACAGCAGCAGAAATGATCTTACGACTTTTGCGGGAAAACAGAGCTGGTAATCATCAAGAGCACCTGTAAGAGATGAGGAAGCTGAGAAAACCTGAATCTCAACGATTACCAGAACGCAAGATTTATATGTGCGCGCAAAGATGAGAGAGGGAAAAGAAACAGAAAAAGAAAGAACAAAAACAAACGACATGTGTCAGGAGAAATAAATAAATAGCACTGTTGCCTCGCAGCAAGAAGGTCGTCGGTTCGCGTCCCAGTGAGGACAACCGGCTTCCTCCCACAGTCAAAAACATGTTGAGGTTAATTGGTGATTCTAAATTGTCCGTAGGTGTGAATGTGAGTGTGCTTGGTTGTCTGTCTCTAAGTGTAGCCCTGCGATAGACTGGTGACCTGTCCAGGGTGTCCCTAGTAAGGGGATTAAGCGGTGTATAGATAATGGATGGATGGACCTGGTATTCAGACAGATCACCTTATTTCATATCAAATGTACCACTCCCCACTTTGATTTCCTTTTGAAAGAAAAATACGACCTCCTCCAGCACCTGAAGGACAGAATGACACAGCTGAATATACTGTATTAGTTAAATGCAGTCAACCAGTACACAGTTGTTGTTATTGCTACATAAAATAGATCAGCTCATGAAGTTTGCAAAACGGGCTGGAGATGTTTGCTTATATGAAGTAGCAAATTTTTCCATTTTCCTGTCACATCAAAAATATTCCTGTTACAGCTGAATATACAGTATGACGGATTAGATTTATTAATGGCAGCCTTTTGCTCAAATTTTGTAGAACGATGCCAAAACAAAGAATGGTTTATTTGCTACTTAACCACTAAGGGATACTCCTGTGCTACAACTACAGTACCTGTGGTATGATGCCATATAAACTCAGTGGTTTACTATGTGATTTATTCATATCAGTTCCCAACCTTACAAAAACATACCTAACACAAACGTAATAAAATTCTCTTTGGATGATCATGTTAATAATAATAATTTTTAAAAAGCATGTATCATAATTTGCCACTAAAATCAATTACTCTATAGGGATTAACATATTGATAAGAATTTCTAAAAATGAATTAACATGCACACTTGGGTTGAGGAGAATATTGTATAGCTTCACGTATAAAATAGGACAGTACTCATATTTCTTTCTTTAACTTCTCATCTTCTCTTACCATAAAGTTAGATGACCTGACCAGTTGAGGTCACATCTGTGTGGTTCACACAGGGGCACAAGCTGAGGAGATAAAGTGTATTTTGGGATGCCTGTGGTTAATTATCTCCAAGGCTGATTTATTTTTCCAACCAACTTTTCCTGGATCTGTTGAAATGCTGAGTAACGCTACTGTAAATACACCCGCTGAAGCACTATATAAGGAGCAGCAAGTCACTCCTTCTGCAGAAGACAGTCACCATGAAGTTCGTGATCTTGGCTTTGTTCGTTGCTGGCGGTAAGCTCATGACACTTCTCCGTCTAGAAACGGACTTTTGTTGCTGCAAAACCGTGAGATAAACCTGAGAATTTTATTTTACCACTAATTTTAACCAGCATTAAATCACCATGTTTTCTGTTGTTCTCTCCCAGCCTACGGGTGCGGCCTCCCCACCTACCCCCCTGTCCTATCCAGAGTGGTTGGTGGAGATGATGTTCGTCAGAGCAGCTGGCCCTGGCAGGTATGCTTCTTTCAAACTTTTCTTCAAAATTCGGTGTCTTCCTTCAATTGTTAAACACTGGTGTGCCGTCGTTGTGTGTTCTCCTCAGGTGTCTCTGCAGTACAAGAGTGGCAGCAACTTCTACCACACATGTGGTGGCACTCTGATCTCCAGTCAGTGGGTCCTGACTGCTGCTCACTGCATCGGGTATGACTTCACATTTAAAGACATCGGAAATTAGATGGGAAATTGCAGAGGACAAAGACATATGGAAGCCTGGGTACTACTTGAAGCAGGCTTATAGAGGCAATATGTAGAAAATGGTGTTTCAGAGTTAAATGAACGCTTCATGGTTGCAGCAGCCATTCTGTACTAGTGTTAGCAGAGGTAACTGTTTTGATACTACTTTGGTACGACAGTGTTTAAATAGAATTAAGGGTAACGCTTTATTAGATCTATGTGTCTTTGATGTTGTGTTTCTCTACTTTTTGTGGCCAAGCAGAGGTTACACCTACAGGGTCTACCTGGGAAAACACAGTCTGGAGACCAGCAACGAGTCTGGTTCCATCGCCATCAGCCCTGAGAGAATCATCGTCCACGAGGACTGGGACTCCTACAGAATCCGGTGGGTCATAATATGTAACCCAGAGCATATGATTGGCTGGATATGCTGCTGTACACTTTGCTCATGTTATTAATGCTCACCAGCACTCTGTTGCTTTATGTGCCGTTTGTATTCAAACTCCAGTAACGACATTGCCCTGATCAAGCTGGCTACTCCCGTCAAGCTCAGTGACCAGATCCAGCCCGCCTGTCTTCCCACTTCTGGTTCCATCCTGGCCAATGGTGCCCCCTGCTACGTCACTGGCTGGGGACGTCTCTGGAGTAAGTTCTTTCAGACAAAGACAATGATCTTAACTACCTAGAAAATGCTGCCAATCTGATCTCCTCCTATCTTTGTGTGTGCAATCGGTTTTCCTTTGGAATTTGTGCTGTCATAGGTGTCGTTTTTCTCAGCAGTTATCCAAATTGACTCTTTGTTAAACAGAAGGAAACTGTGCCAGACAGATATAACAACGCTTCAGAGCAATTTTATTTGATTTCATTTTTACCTGTGTCTCAATTGAAGTTGTGCATCGTGGACCTAGTTTAGGAACTGACTGAGCCAGTAATATGGTCGTCTTGACTTCAGCGCTGAATCGGAGTGCCTTGTGTTTCTTTTATAGCTGGAGGTCCCATTGCTGACATCCTGCAGCAGGCTCTCCTCCCTGTGGTGGACCACTCCACCTGCAGCAGGTACGACTGGTGGGGAAGTCTGGTCACCACCAGCATGATCTGTGCTGGAGGAGATGGAGATCTGGCTAGCTGCAATGTGAGTCATATTAACTTTATATATCAGACTTGTGCCATTCTTCAATCCAGTTTCAACAAAACAAAGCCCAGCCTTGTGCTTAAACATATCTCTATGTTGTGTCATTGCAATTCTGTTCTACAAAGTTTGTTTTATAAAGATGTTTCCTCCTCCGTCTGATCAATTTTACCTAATATCACATTCATGTCATCTGTCCTCAGGGTGACTCTGGCGGTCCCCTGAACTGTCGCAACTCTGATGGTTCCTGGGATGTCCACGGAGTGGTGAGCTTTGGCTCCAGCATGGGATGCAACTACTACAAGAAGCCCTCTGTCTTCACCAGAGTCAGCGCCTACAGCTCCTGGATCAGCAATGTAAGTGGAAAAGAATTTGATTCTAAAATTCAAAACACTGTGTGATACAACAGATACACGTTTGCTTATTTTTGGCTCAATTTGGCCGATATGAAAAGTTCTTCCTGCCCTGAAGGTTGAGCCCCCACCGATGAATCAGACTTTCAGACAAAGCACAGAACAGAACCCTAACAGAATTTCCCCATGGGGATCAATGAAGTATTTCTATTCTATTCTATTCTCAGACTTTCAAAAGGCAGCCACTTGTTTTTTCGTATCACTAATCATTAGAAATGGTTTTATTTAATTAAGGAATTGCATTTTTTACTTTGGCAAAAATGTATGATTGTACAGAAATTACTAAATAGAATTCTACAAACAATGAAATACTGTCGTATACGCGTCGTCGTTTTATTTTGAACATCAACTACTCAGTGGCTCAGAAATGTTGAAAATGAAACTGTGATTAGGAGCTGCACACAGATGTTCTCCTGCATTGTACCAGAGTTATTTAAAATGCTCTCTTAATACTTGTCCTTTTTTTCCAGGTGATGGCCAGTTACTAAGATGTGGGTTGGTGTTTGGCGTACATAGTTGGTTGTTGCACCATGAAATAAAGCATGACATAGCAGATACAGTCTCCTCTGTGTTTTGTTTTTCAGTCATCAAAATGGTATTTAAGATTTAAAGGGAGTAAAAAACAAACAAAAAGATGCAGCCCTCCCTCTGCAGCTCTTCCATCTCCCCTCCATGTTCTAGCCCATTCCACATACACTTAAAGTCAACATTCATTTATGGCTTCATCCAGGGTTCGGACACCAGCTTCCAAAGTCCACCATCTAACTCACTGCCCCATTTCATCTGATCACAGCAAAAAGCCCTGTGTTTGGCTAAAATCTCCAGTCATGGGATAGATTTTCTAAAACCTGAAAACAGCCAGGAGGAGGTGCAGAGGTCTAGTTTACTCTCATACTACTTGAATTACAATGTGCTTAAAGGTTGGTTTAGAATTTTCGTCTAGTCTTGCCGAAGAATACTACCTGCCTGAGCTTTAATTTGTTAGTGAGACCACTGCCACACAATACCATCAGCTAAATCCTACACTGTACATTTCTTCTTAAATGTTAAAGTTGCACATTAGACATGTTTATTGTCATGATGTTATTGTGGCAACCACCAAATACACCCTCGCAGTAATAACCACAGTGTTCAGTTCAGTGTTTCAGAGTTTAAAGTACCCGGTATCACAGATCTCACGATTATTTTTAGATGATAACTTAATGATAACTGAGAGTAAAGAGAAAACAAGTAATATATTTGCAATGCATGTACACAGACTATGCACACAAATGCAACCTCTGGATGCACACAGTGACGTTGTCTTCTCTGACTGCTATGTTCCTGTCAGACATCCTCCATTTTTACTGCAGTCACTGGTATACTGCTGTTAATGTTGGTGAAGCCTGCACACACTCCTACACTGTCACCCAGGAGATCGACCTGGAAATCAGATTCCTGACAGCAGAGAGGAGCTGGTGTTTTGTCAAACTTCGGATTTCTAATGGCACTCCAAGGCTTTTCGGTTCATCCCTTACAAGAAAGTTCCTATCAGCAAGAACCACAATAACCCTGTTTGGGCTCAAAAAACCCTGCAGACCCTCCCGCATGCAAGCTCCACACAAAAAGGCCCCAGGCCAGTTTCCAAAGCAGAACCTTTTCAAATTGCTGCCTGGAGTAAAAATGTCTTATCTAGCTAGTGTGAAATCCAAAATTTCAACCATGTAATACTTGAAATAAACTAATAAATAAGTAAATAAATAAATTCACATAGTGTATAGTCCGTGGAACAATGTCAATGCATTTTATTAATTCCAGTAAAGGTGAACCTGGCAGCAGGTCTCAGACTGCAGCCGCCTGTACATGGAGTGATCCTGACGGGATCTGATCCGTTGACCTTCGTGTTTCAAGCGTGCAGTTTGAAGCAGTCGGCCTCCAACAACAAGGAGTCTTTAACAGACAGAAAGTGTGTCTGGCAGCGACGACCTCGGTCTGTGTTTCTTATTTGACTGATGTTTCCTGATCGGAGCGACTTAGTTTTGTTTCAGTAAATGTGATCTTCTGCTTGGACAGAGTTTGACAGAGTGTTGAACAAGTTGGACAAGCGAAAAAGACTCAGGACACAGGGCTGGTTGTCCGACGTGGTGAAGCAGGACTGTAGGTGTGTGCTGAGAGCTGCTCCGTCCAGGGGCAGGACAGAATGAGGAGAGACACTGGCTGGATGTCCAGGTGGGACAAAAAGTGAGCTTTGGAAGGCTGGTGTGTTGTGTGTTTGGAGGCAGGTGGTGGTTGAAGACGTGATTGTAAAAGTGTGACATGGTAAAGTGAGTGATGTGTAATTGAAAGTGACAAGCTGAAGTTGAAAAGAGTGACAATAAAAATGGTATTGTGTATGATGGTCATGTGTATGTAGAAAAGAAGAATGGACGTTTTGAGAGAGAAAAACATGCCACAGGTGCTTGTGGGTGAAGGGGTGTGTATCTCCCCCCGACACCTTCTGGCGCCTTGTCTTCCATTCCAAGAGCCACCCACAGCTCTTGGTCGAAGGGGCGGATCAGAAGGTAGTCCGCAAAGGAGAGCAACACCACACCTGCTATTAAACACCTGCCAATCACTCCCTATTTATAGCCCTCTGAGGACACGTTGGTGTCAGCCAGAGTGTTTTCTCAATTTTGAGGGGACTTTTTTCACGTCGAACAGATTCTCCGAGCAAAATACAGCTGCCTCACAACATTTTGACCTGGTTGTCTGCTTTAGTTTTCATAGGAGCCTGTTGGATTTGTTGGTCTGAGGCTGCCTCTTGGAACTCTGGGTAAGCGTTTAAGGGTAGCTTAATTGCTAGTTCAGAGCCAGTGCCTGATTTAGCGCCAGTTCGTTGTGTTTCCACCACCTAAGCACCAGCTCCAGGTTCTCAAAACTGGTGCTTTTCAGACACCACCAACTCTTTGCCGGGCCACAGCTAAGCACCGATGAGGGGCTGGGGGCGGAGTTATCGTGACCGCCGAGACCGATGAATGGGACATACAAGCGGTGATTTGTTTTTTGTTTTTCGCCAGGACGTCCCTGGTCAAATCGCAGATGTATTGCAATGACACACGGAAGTTTTGCACACACTCTTGCACACTGAAAGCCGGTACAACTGTGTCCCACCAGTTGCCCCACAGTGGTGGCAAACAGTACTTTTATAACTTCGGTGCACTGCGGTATTGACGCTTAGAAATGCGGTCTTTTTGTGAAAAACGGAGCGCACCTACATGTTTATGAGAAAAAAAAATCACTCGGTTTCATCTTGGACAAATCTGACATCAGAACGCCCTAGTTCACTCTTTTTTAAAGTCATTTGTGGTCGCACACCTGTATGAGCACCGCGGCCACCAACAGCAGCATGTTGTGTGGGGCGTTCGGGGAACATCGGAAATGGTAGAATCTATCGATAAGAAAATGTTCAGCAAGTCATGTTTTGCCTGTGACAAGGTGTGAAGTGCGACCAAATGAGAAGGTTGGTCGCACCGGTAAAAAGAAAAGAAAAAAAAAAAAGTTGGGAGTCCTGTGTGGACTTCCGTGTGGCACGAGCGTTGTGACGTAGGCGTGGCTCGACCTTGGCTCCTTGCCGATTTAAAAGCGAACTGGTTCTTAGGAGATGCCAGATTTGAACCAACTAAGCACTGACCCTTGCACGAGCACGGAACCAGCACTTGGTTCTTCTTGGTGGGAAAAGGGGTACTTGAGGTGGACGGAACCTGCGGAGCCCAGAGTGAGGAGGAAACGTCCTGCAGTACCACGTTCAGCCACATCACACAGCCAACGGGCTGATGGCGCTGTTTCAACATTTCAGCATTTACACAGCAATTTTTATTTCTGTATTTAAATTTTATTTTAGCTTTGAAGGAACATGACCACCAGACTCGCATTGAGCTTTTCATGCGTCTGGTCCTGTCAGGCTGCTGATGACTTCACTGACTCATCCTTTCAGCTCTACTTGTATTTACTGTTCAGGGTCGTGTCATTTGTCAAGAAGCTTCATCTATGGAAAATCCTAACTTGTACAGTATGTTACAGCCTGGCTTAAAGACTGCAAAA
>NW_007577789.1:794640-856475 GCF_000690725.1 Stegastes partitus
AGACACATCCACATGTCAGCCTGACGTGATCAAAGTCCTCTGAGACCAGCACCAGTCCTCCGGGTGTTTGTTCTGGAGCGAGCTGATCTTGTCGTGTCCTTCATTTAGCGCCTCGTTAGCGTCAGAACCCGATGGGATGCAAACAATGTGCGCGCTGCTGTGAACTCACGAGGCACACAGTGTGGCCGACATTCAATAGTCCAATGTTGTATTGGCTCGGAGCTTTTGACCAAGTTGCACTTTATATACCGACCTCTGTTTCCGCTCGGAGGAGCTGCAGGCTGTCTGTGTGGAAGGCTGAGTCCGGCATGTTGTTACTGAGCCAGGTTCTCGTTAGACAAAGTACAGCACAGTTTGTCGTCTCCCCAGAAACCCAGATCCTCAGACTAGTTGGCCCGTTTTGTTATCCGGGGAGCGGACATTGGCCAGGAGGAGTAACGGATCGGAGGTCCGTTAGGTTTTAGCCGAGCTAGCAAGCCGGCACCGCGTGCTCCTCTTGTGCTTCCCGTCGCCTCCTCGCGCCTCGCTCTGCCGCGCCAGTCCAGAGGAGTCTACCGGCGGAGCTCAGAGCCCCGGTGACGCTGTGGCGACCAAACCCTGGCGAGAGAGAGAGAGAGAGAGAGAGAGAGAGAGAGAGAGAGAGCAGGTGTGGCTCAACCAATAGAATGCGTTCACTGTGACATTATACACAAAGTACAATGAAATCAAAAGACAAGTCCAGTGGTGCAAAATACAAGCATAAACTAAAAAACTAAGATCATATACAGTTAGGAATGAGCATGATAACAGCCAAACAGTAAATATATTGCACTGTTGAAATAAGAGCACTGAGGACATATGATAATTATATATGCCTGTTCAGGCTATGGAAACTCATGCATGTTCAGTACTTGTATTGCACTTAGGTAGAATGTGTTGCTGAGTCTGGATGTGCGGGCCTGGATGGATCTGTACCTCGTTCCTGAGGGCAGCAGTGACAACAGGCTTTGGCCGGGTTGTGAACCATCGAAGGTGATGCTTTTGGCCCTGCGCAGACATCTGGTGTAATAGATGTCTCACAGAGAGGACAGCTGTAGTCCTATGATGCTCTGTGCTGACTTCTTGACTCTCCCCACAGCCTTCTTGTCAGCCTGAGAGCTGCAGGAGATGTTAGAACACTCCATGCCTCCATCTGCTGGCAGGTTTTATGGACATGCTGATTTTCTACCTTAGCACCTGCAGACAGAGTCAAAACTACGACCAAACGGTTTGCTGATCATGATATCAGTCTGCTTGAACGGCCAGCCAATTCACCTGACCTGGACCCTGTAGAACCCCTGTATATTAAGAGGCAGATGAGAAACAACTGACCCAAACATAGAGATGAGCTGAAGGCCCCTGTTGAAGCAACCTGGGCTTCAATAACACCTCAGCAGCACCACAAGTTGGTCGCCTCCATGTCAGGCCACACTGATGCAGTAATTTAATGTAAAGTAGAAGTTTATTGCAAATCCTATTCCCTGATCTCAGGGAATAGTCTAATAATATGAGATACTGGATTTCTGATTTTTATGAGTTGTAAGCCATAATCATCGAAATGCAAATTTTAAAAAAGCAAATACCATCACAGGCATTCTTGCACAGATTTCTCAGTTTACGAGATGCACCTGAATGCACCATGAAACGCACACCGTCCGTCTTCTTCATTAGTTTATACATCACGTGTGTCATTTTCTCCTTGTACGCCGTAGAAATTAAACTCTTCAACAAACTGGGTATGTATGACCCAACATTGATCAGAATCCTCACAAAAAAATCATTTAATAGTATTAGCCGAACTAAACAACTTGCAATTTTAGTTGTGTCCACTGTGCCCGTTTTACCACGAAGTTGCTGTCGCTGTTCCAAAGGAACAGACAAAAATGACAAATAGCGAAGAAGAAGCAGTCGCCATCTTTTTTTTGGTGACCTGTCTGGAAGGGAAATTCTACCTAAACATCTCCGACAAGTTCAACTCTGGGAGGTTTGTTTATTCACCGTGTGTCCTTTAAGCCTCGACAAACTGAGCAATTAGCTAACTGAAGCTAAGCTGTGGAGGTCCCTTAAACTGTTTTGTTTGAATTGGAAAACAAATAAACACTTTTAAGTTTTTTTTCCCCCCTATATGACACATATGTCGTCTAAAATAGGGTTTTCTGTTGGCAGACTTTTTATATGGATTTGACGTTTATGCTATTTAAGCTAATGTTAATATATTCAGTGCTACAACAGCTTCTTGTAAAATAAATGAATGAGTCCCAGTAAGCTAGCCCTATTGCAGAAACATTTAAAGAAGATTTAGCGTTAATCAAATGCTAATGAATACGACGTTTCATCGTAGTAACTAACGCTAAGTCAGAATAGCATCTCTGGAGCTAATCTATGCTAGCTTTTAGCTAGTCTGGAGGCGAAACATGAGTCGTTCAATAGGTGCGGCATATTTTATATTGTAAGAAGTGTAGACATTTAGCGTTACCGAGCAGTTTTATAACGTTAGATAAATTAGCTTAATCATCCTGCCTTTTGCTAACAGTGTCAACTTTGGTTTTCAAAATGATCATGATGAGAGGATGCGCTTGTTATACACTTAGGTAGCAAGTGTAGGTGGAAGCAGTTGCGGCTCAGCTTGTTGCCTTAATTAGTAAGTTTTCTTTTACGGCTTTTTCAAAAAAAAGATGAACATTATTGAACTACCTGTAAATTTAGATATCTACTCCCCAGCAATGCAGTTGCTGCCATTCTAATTCTAAAAATAAACTCCATTCACTCTTGAACATTGGTCTATTATTGTTTGTTGAACAGAATTTACATTTTTTTAAGCATTTACTGTTACAGATCTTTGTTAGGTGGTTATATTGAGATATCACATTTTTTATTCCAACTTTGGGTAGCTCTCATTTGTTTACATCCACAGGGACACACTGATTACAATAGAGATAATCTAGTATTAGTTTCCATCCTAAATTTGGTAGACTGTGTTTAATCACCTGGCAGCTTTGGATTCAGCAGCTCAACTTGAATAATTTATTGCTCATCCAGCATTAGCACATGACATGTTCCCACTTACTTCAAATAAAGCGTTATCCCCATGTAATCCAAAACATAATCAGAAGCATCAAAGATGTTTAAAAAATCTTTATCCCATACAGAAATAGAGTAATCAGTCTTTAGATATATCTTGTCCTATTGGCTTAATATAACAGGGTATGAATGGGAACTCGTGCATGGGGTTTTCATGCATCTTTTTGGAAATTAAACTTTCTTTTCCATCTTTTAGGCAGTCTGATTTGTCTTTTGGACCTCTTGTTACTCCTTTTAAGATTTGATCACTAAGAGTTCCTGTGGTAGTGTCTCAAATGTTCAACATTTGTCTTGTGCTGTTTTTGCCCGGTCAGCGTGGTTCTACATCCACAAATGCTCTGTTCCTGGAGTTTGTGGTTCCTGTTGGTGATTTGAACTGCTCACTACTGTCCTTTTTTTGCCGTTTACCACAGAAGGTAGGACTTGATCTCCCACAGGTACATCTGACTGTCTTGCTGTCTTTTTGTTATCTGTACCCAACCTGGCTTTTTCCTTTTTTGTCGGTGTCTTTTTACCTCCAAATCTATTATTGGTGCTATGATGTCTGGTTAATTCCGTTTTTATTTTGCTGCTGAATAGCACTTCTGTTTTGCACTGATGTACATATACCTTTTCTACTGGATGTGTAAATTCTTGTATATATTTGTCTTATTATCTTGTTTTATTTTTTATTAATATTTATTGTATTTTGTTTTATTGTTTTCTTTCTGTAGTTATTTTACTTTATTTTATTTTATTTTTTTAAATTTTCCTATTTCTATTCTTCCTGCAAATTCCTAGGGCGACACCAGTAGTCGAAACCAAATTCCTTGTATGTTGTGTACGTACTTCACCATTAAAGCTGATTCTGATTCTGATTCTGATTCTGATTCTGATAGGAGTTCAACTGGGCTGTTCCCTGCAGTGCTCTGATTGATCTGTAGATGGTGACATACCTCCACAGTGTTCTCGTTTCACTGACTGGGTAATCCAGAGCCTGTCCTTTAGAGATACTTATGTCTTGTCCTGCCTTCTGTTTGAGTACCTGTGTCCATTTTGGAACCGTCTTTATGTGTTGTATTCTGTTGTTTTGGCAGAATGTTTCAAGCTGGGTCAATATAAATCGTGGGCCTCAGTCTGACTGGATTGTTAGTCGAAGCCTGTTGCAGATGTGGTGCAGTATATTTAGCTTTGTCGGCCATGTGTCATCTTCTATTATATTGCTAGGCGAATCAGAGTCTGTTAGCATAAATAATGAAAACTACTAGTGTTTTTTTCTTTGTTGAAATTAGATATGATCAGATTTCACTCAGTTCACTGGAAGACTGAAGCCAGGGTTTGAGATGCAGCATAAAGGGGGACATCTAGTGGCCAATAAAACTTACAGCAGCCCTTCAAAGCAGGAGCTGCAGCACAACACCGTCATAATTTGATAGTTTTATAGTTTTCAAGAAATGCGTCTGTTAATAAAAACTAATCCTACTTTTTCTCAGGAGTGGTTAATTAAATGTTAATGTTATTGTACAAGATTTTACAGTAAAATAGTCAAAAGATGCTTTGTCCAAAAACCCTACCAAAAATATTTTTGCTGACACAAAATTTGAAATGACCTCACTGTCATTGGAGAACAATATTAACTAAATTAACTTTGTTATGTTCTTGCCTGAAACTGGTGGATATGTATGATTATATTTTATTATAAATGTTGTTTTGTTTGCATGCTTACCGTTGAGCTGCAAGGTGGCTCGGTGGTTAGCACTATTGCCTCACAGCAGGAAGATCGCTGGTTCGCGTCCCGATGAGGACACCTGGGATCTTTCTGCATGGAGTTTGCATGTTCTCCCAGTGAGGGTGGGTTCTCTCCGGGATCCTCTGGCGTCCAAAAACATGTTGAGGTTAATTGGTGAGTCTAAATTGTCTGTAGGTGTGACTGTGAGTGTGCTTGGTTGTCTGTCTCTAAGTGTAGCCCTGTGATAGACTGGTGACCTGTCCAGGGTGTCCCCTGCCTTCACTCTTAAGTCAGCTGGGATAGACTCCAGCCCCCCGAGTGAGGATTAAGCGGTGTATAGATAATGGATGAATGTTTTTTTGCGTACATGCTTACCGTACTTTTCAACAAAGGGGGAAGTAAACACGCCACCTAATGCCACCTATCTAAATGGCATCTCTGCTGTAAGGCTGCTCAGAGGCACTTCCTGCTCCACAGCGTTTCTCCTGCTTGACAGGACTTAATTACAACTTACTCGAAACATTCATTGACATAGTGTTGAAATGTTTACATGTAAGTTTGTCCATAAAGCAACTTTTGTCCTACCGGAGCTACAGTTAGATGCACAGAGTGCATTGAGGCTGTTAGAAATGTAATTGGATAAGTACATGATTGTGTGTGCACTCTAGCATTAGAAGTGGATTTTTAAACTCTTCCCAATAGGTCTGATTGCATTTTTTAATTCCACTTACCTCTGGATTGCAGATCCAGTGTGCTTCTGCTGCAGCATTCAGCCAAGATGAGGTGTGAACTCCCAAAGCTTCTGTTATTTTGTGAGTAGAATGAACATTACAGTTATAACCTAAAAAAAATGTGTACTTTGCTTTTAGGAGTTATGAATAATTGTCTGAATTTCTCTCCGGTAAGTTTCTGTTGTATGTCTCTCATTGTGGCTTACATTACCAAAATTTGTTTATCCATGATTCAGATTTAAAGTACAACATTTAAAGCTGTTTTTTTTTTAACCATCACTGGGCAAACCACTGCTCATGAGCAAAGGATTTCAAGATGTACTACAGATACAAACATACAGTATGGTGTAAGATCCCAGGGCTTTTCTGAGGGAAATCTTTTCTTAGCACAATATATGTTGTTTCTAAATGTTTTAATAATTACATAATCAGGCTCAATTCTGAATAGACCTCCTCTATTTTAAATTTTAGGTTCTCCAAGAGTAAATATTCATCTTTACGCTGATTACACTGTTTATCTGTGATGTCAAAAGTTATATCAGTTGATATAGAAGTTAAGCTCAACATCAAGCCTCTTGTTTTGTTGGTTTTGCTTCTTGCATCTAATTAAAATCTGTATGTTTTTTAAATTGGACAATATTATTTTGCAAAAGAACAGATGCCTAAATATTGCTTAAACAATTTCAGTGAAAAGGAAATAGACCACCAGACCTGAGCAAGACCTTGTAGCAGTTTGTGAAATAGTAACGCACACAGTGAGGACAAGGCTTTTTAAAATGCAGGACAGGGATAAGTAGAAGGGTGCTGCTCTAGACCAAACATATAATAGTAATTATTATCATTTTCCATACCCCTTATGGACCTCCCTCCCCTGAGAACAGTTGTGTAAAAATTAACAAAAAACAAAACACCATTATTCCCACTTTGCAATACTATTTTTCTACTTTACAGACTCTGAAGTCAAAACCCCAATTACTGTCTTGTCTTCTACCAGGAGTGACCTCGTTTATAACCGTGATGTTACACAGTAATTATGAAGAGAGACCCACAGGGCTTGTGTTTTGCTCCAGGGACTCATTTGCATGTTAATTGTCATTAACACAAGAAAGCAACTCATCATGGTTCTTTATTCAATTTTACAAATTATTATTGTATTAAATGATTATTCTTTTGCTGAAAACACTGGCAGAAAGATGGGTCATATTTGGTCATATTTGGTGGATCGTCAATTAGCTGTAACTTTTGGCAGTGATTGTATTAAAGAATTGGAAATCAGTACTTTGATATGTGAAGTTTTTCACGTATGACAAGTAGCACAGCCTTAACAGCATGCAGATTGATTTGACAAGCAGCATGCAATCGAATGTGATTTAGCTTTAGTTTTTTTTTTACTGTTATTGGTAATATTTAAAAAAAAAAAAAACCCAAACATTCTTTTGTGCTTCATGTTTTTATACTGAATGCTGTTCAAGTGTACTTGCTGAGAATTAAAGTTAAAGCAGATTTTAGTTGCAAGCTGATTGAAGCATTTTATTTGTCATTAACTGTGTGACAAATTGCAGCAGCTTAAGGTTAATGATTGTGTTTTATGCCTGTCCAGGTTACACCAAGTGGAATTTCATGAAGGGACCGACCTGTGCTGAGCAGATGCCAGCCGAGTTTTACGAGACAGGTAAAACTGTGTCTCTTGTTGGTATTTCACATGGGATAAATGGTGCATACGATATACATAAGTAAATATTTATATGTCTCTTGCCATCAAATTATGAAAATCAAAAATGACACCTTGGCACTTGAATTAAGCACTCTGAGTTAAATGGTTGTCTGAGCGGTCTATTTTCTTTGGCCACAAGATGGCGACAGATCATTGTTTATTTTTGCCCTTTCAAAAATCAAAAAGACGCCTCGACCAGTGTGCTATCAGAATGAGAGGTACTTGAACTTAAACTAAGCAAAGATTGGAACACAATGGTGCTGTCTGCTTTTTAAAAAAAGTTTTAAACACCTTTCAGTCATCTATTTGTGATTTAACGGACAATCTCTAAAATGAATCCTTGTCACAACCTTTCCAGTGGTTAAACACTTGACATAATGTTTCCTGTTTTTTGCTGTCTATCAGGTACTTGCATTAGTCGATAACTAACTCGGAGCAGCCAAGTTGAGAGCTCCTTTTTCACGACATTCGGATACATTTCAGATACAGTACAGACAGTGTGTTCGTGATGATTAATCTGTCAGAAAAGAACAAAAGTCTTGTGTCACTGAACAGATTCTCTTTGGCATGAAACAGCCGGTGTCACAGCAGCGACTGTCTGATCTTGGACCCCAGCATGTGTGAGGTTTTCAGTCCATGTGCTGAACCCAACAAGCAGTAATGTTGAACAAATGTAACCTTTCAGCCTCTTTTGTGCTGCGATGAGATGTTTTTGGCACTATGCAGAATTCCTGGATGGCTCTCTCAGACTCGGCTTTGACCCTCAACCATCTGTTACCATCTCTGGGGTTAGAAGGCTACCGAATACTTCACATGTTGTTGGCCTCGGGGGAGTGGGCAAAATATTTTGAGATGGATGCTGAGATGAACTGTGAGGGTAGACGTTTAGCCAATGCATGCACCTTTCAAGTTCAGGCACAGTTGAACCAACTTTATATGCAATGAATCTGAATGCAGTCATTTCATCTCGCGTTGGCTGCACTCTTTACAACTGCATTTGCAATATTGCTTGTATGTTTGAATTAATCTTTCAAATCCTGGTGTAGTAACAGTTTCTAAATAAAGTGACAGCTGATGTCTTAGCTCAGCAGGCAGGGTAATGTTCGAAAAATGAAAGAAATACAGTGATGTTTATTAAGTGTTGCTGTATGCCACCCTGGTATTAGTCAGGGCTTGCTGGCCACGGCAGGTTCTGCTGCTGGGAAATGGAGTTTAAACATAGCACAGGGTAGAAGCTGTTAAGTGGCCCCTCAGCACCGGGTCTGACAATGCATATGAGCAGTGTTTAGCACCACTTTGGTTCTGAAGAACATGATTTAAGTGTGCCAAGTGACAACCGCAGTGACTTCATGCCAGACATCCTCCAACTTGCCCATAGCCTTTCACTTTGCACTCCTGGGTGTGCTAATCACCTCCTTCAAATAGGGCCATGAGATCACAATCACATTTTCTTGTTGTAAAAGACCACTGTGAATGAAAAGAGCTGCAGGTGTGATGTCGTGTCAGTGACATTAAATGTGTTCGCTTGTCACCCCTTTGACTTTGTGCACTTATTCCAAACAGGATTATAGGCCGACGAGATATCATTGTTACAATTCAGTTACTTTACAGTTCAATGCTGAAGTTTTATTTGCGTTCATGCAGACATATGTGATTCCAATTGTTATTTTTTTTTATTAAATGTACTACACAGTGTGCTTGATCTTTATTGGTTAGCACTGTGCACATGGCATAGTGGCATGTCTGGTTTTGCTTTTATGCAGTGATCCATTCGAGAAGTGGGATTTTCTAATTCCATGTACCGTTTTAGCAAGTGCTCATTCAGCAGCGAGAAGCAGATGTGCAAAAAAAAAGAAAAACCTCCGATAACAGCACAGTGGAAATAGACAGTAGTGAAAATATTTAATTTTCACTTTTTGTTGTGCTATATAAGAAGGGGTGCAGTATGCCAGTGCACGTTTAACTGTCTTGAGGGAAAAATAGCACCTTTATCGAAATTGGCTCCGCGGTGCGTGCTGATGTCATCATCACCAGCATGTATGTGTGTGTGTGTGCAATGAGGCAGGCTCTTCCCGTGTGGGCATCAGGGGACAAAGTAGTCTTTATGCAGTGTGCCGAGCTCCAAGGCAGAAACATTGTTGAGCAGTAAAACATTCTGTAACGAAAACCACATGTTCCAGAGTGTACGACAGACAAACACAGGCAGCCTCTGCAGCTCCACATCAGGAGTTGGTGCCCTATCATCAGGGGCTCAGGGGCTCCATTTTGACTCCAATGCAACACTCTGGTTCAACATTGTGCATTTTATATGTATCAGGAAACTAAAATCAAGAACAGATTGCCCCTGACAAAAATGCTGCAGCAGATGGGTGTGTGAGTGAGGAGAACAAAGGCTTAAGTTTGGTTTGACACATTTTAAGTCCAACCGAACATGTCATTTGCTGTTGAATAGATTTTATTTTTTTAGATTAAAGATGTATCCCTTTATTCAGCAGCTGTTTAAGAAAATGTGCACCTTTCTTGGTTTGATTATCCAACAGTATAACATGCATGTGTGGATTTTCAAAAGTGTCTCCTTGCCAACAGCCAGTGGCTTGCAGACACTTATAGAATATGTCAAACATCACTGCCACTCAACCGTGGAACAACTGCATCAAGAACACCATTACTGATCCACTTATGAGACAAAGCGGTGCTGCTAGTTCGTAGGCACAAACACTTGACTATATCTGGAACAAGATCAAGTGAGCAACGAGAGAGTTTAGATGACAAATCCTGAACAATTCCCCCTCACCTAAACTAAAGTTGTTAATAGTAGTTTTAAAAAGCCAGAGTGACCAAATACATCCTCCCCAAACTCCCATGACATGTTTCCACAGCATCTGTGCGTGTTTAAACTTTTGTTTTACTCTCCATAACCCCAGTGGATGAGTGTTAACAGGGCTACTGTGTTCCCTTAATGGTGACTGCCCAAATTATTGGAAAACTTGTCAGTTGCGGTGTTTTCCTTCATAAAACTGATGTGCAGGCTCGAGCTGCTGATTCACTGCTGTTGTTCATTGTTGTGTTTCCATTCTTCATCCAGCCTAAGTTTTACAATTCCCTCACAGATTTCTCACTGATGGTACACTGCGGTAATTATCAAATTGGCTTGCGTTTTCGCTTGATCCCCTAACCTTCGCAGATCATAGGGTGCTCTATCTTGAAATGCTTTAAACCACTGCTGACTCCCTAGGAGGTCAGCTCTAATTAAGGGGACAGTGTACCACATTAGCCATGCATGGAGTCAAGCCAGTAACAGCGTTTAGATCCGTCAGCCCCCGAGGTTAAGGCTGAACCTTTGACCCAGACCCAGTGCCCCAATTTCTCTCTTCCTTCTAATGCTTGCTCAAACTTTATGTAGCTTAGCTGAGTATCTACCCATTTTTACCTGAGTAAAGAGAAATTGATTTCTCATTTAGTCTTTTTCAGTCTGTTTCTACTCACGTCTCTCTCAAACTGCTAATGCTTTCAGTTTATTCTAAAAAACAACTTGTCAGTAATCAAGAGATAGAATTTTCCCTGTGTAGTTTTTTTTTCTAGCAGTGTTTTGGATTTTCTTGTTCTTGTTTGCTTTGTGTGAGATGAAGGCCTTTGAGTTGGGTAGTAGCTGAAAGAAAAAGATTACATATACACCTGTGTATGCAGTTTGTTGGTTAATAAAAGTTCAATAATTATGATTTTGGTCTGTATGACAAAATCTGTCATAGACTACATAGAATTTCTTGAGTCAAAATGTCCATGAATGTTTTCAGTTAGGGTCCTGTGTAATTAATTTGTGATTGTTAATGTGTGTCTTTAACCGCTTTGCTAAGACCCATAATGGTCGTTTGAAGTGCTGGAGTTGTGTGTCAGGGGCCATGTTTGTGTTATTGCAGATCCTCTGAGAGCCCATTGTTTGAAGACCTCACAGGTTCCCACTAATCTAATTGGCCACGGATGTCCCGGCTCAGGACCTTTCTCCATGCTCTGGGGATTGACAGAGCTGTTCAGGTCTTGAAAAGTCACTTGTCCAAATACAGCCTTGTTTAATTACAGCAGGGGGATGCATGCATATCATCGCACACAATCCCCCCAAGCCCAATAAATGCCCAGTCTAACTCTTTTCAGACTAGATATTCAACTCCACCTCCAAAAGAATCTCTATCCAAATAGGAACTGGATTTGGGTCTCCTCTCCTCCTTCTTCCAAAGCCCTTAAGCACCCTTCCCTTCTTCTCTGTTCACCTTCACGTTGCCAGTGACATACCTCCCAGTGGTTCTCCATCCAGTGTAAACACATGGAGATTCTCCTGTGCTATTACTTACACTGTGCTCTGCTGACCCTCCCCACCTCTACCCCCACACCCTCCCGTCCCCAGCCAATCCCTGACCACCTCAGCCTCCACCTCTATATTCCGAATTGCCAATCCCAATCTAATTTATGGAATATTTTGGAGGTAACCGTATACGGCGGCAGGGGAGATAACATCTCCAGGCCCCTGTGAAGGACAGGAACTCAGCAGTGTGTGCTTAATAACATAAACTGCTGAAAAAGGGCCCGGGCCGGTGCATTGGCAGAGGAGCAGGCCAGTGAGACGGATAGAGAGAGAGCAGAGAGAGGGGACCCAGTGTTCTGGGGTGGGGTGGGGGTAATTGAGACCATGTGAGCCTCCCCCAGTAGAGGGATTAGAGAAGAAACGGAACTCTCTTAGCCCCGAGATCGCTTTCAATTAGATGCGCCCAGAGCAAGGGTACTGGGGAGACAGGGAGGGTGAGAGACCAGCGTGGCCCAAAACGTCTGGGTGAAGGAGGGAGGAAAGGTGAAAGAGAAGTTAGGGTTGTGTTCCCACATCCTCCTCTTCCTGCAAGTCAGTGCCAAAGTCTGGGCTGTTCGGGTCATGTCTGTGTGTCGCAGGACAGGAGAACCATGTCACACTATGACAACATCACCACCAACCTAACAGGCATTTTTTTTCTACCTTGCATTCATTAAGGGGAATTTGATTAAGCTTGCTGTTTCCAGTAATGCTCTGCCCTCAAATGCATATTTTCACTTTTGAGTATCCTGACTGCTCTGGCCCCATATTTACTACACCCAACACCGTCTTCCTCTGCTCGGCCACTGAACACAGCTACACTTAAGGGTACAGCCATTTGCTCACACGTTTACTTTTGCCATATGGGTCAGCACATCCATTTGCTTCATTGTATACACACAATAATAATGCACCTTTTAATTACCCTCATGCTTTTGATGCTTCTTCATTTTACTTTTTCTTAAATTGGAACCAATAGGTATAAACGTAGAGTAAAGCATGAGAAGCTGGCTGGTCAAACAAAGCTCTCAGTGTTCCTATGTCTTCAGAGGGAATTATGCATATAAAGGCTGGTGTCACAGTGACATCAGCGATAATCAGGGATGGCACCTTCACATCGGACCTGGCGTTCAATGCCAGTTTTATCACATCGCTCTGTGTTTCAACACCGGGAGCATAACAGATGCAGGCAACTTGAACTTTTCGACACTTGTGTGTGTGACAACCACTGGGCATGCTGCCCACTGCACACACCGAAGGTTTAACCTCAGTGTGTTCTGCAGCCACAATGTGTCAGCCTAATGACCCGGAGCCGGCCCTTTTTAACATCATAGCTGTCATACATCAGTATTGATGTGTTGTGAATGTTACAAACATACATTCCTTGTCTGTCTTTGGTTCGCTCGGCTCCCCTGCTGACTGACATTTTCTCGCAGTCGATTACCAAACTGAGGAGGTCGAATTAAAAACGTCATATATAGAAATTGTGAAAGAAATTAGATATGATAACTGTCTGAAGTAAAAACAAAATGTTGAAGGCAGTTGGAACAATTCAGCAGTTCACAACAGAAGATATTCCAAGCGGAGAAAAGCAAAGCAACGCAAAAATGTGAGCTTGTATAATGATGTGTGGCCACTTCGAAGAATATATCCTTCACAGTACAAATTAAGTTATGTCTCAGTGACTGGTGAGCAACTTGGAGACGTATGTTGGGAGATGGGAGAGATTTATTTAGATTTTCTTTAACTTTTGCTGACGTCTTGGCTAATGAAATGACATCGTAAACGTTAGAAAATGTTAACGAATACATATACATACTTAAGTAGAAATGCATTTGAAATCAGATAATATAAATCCTCTAAATTTAGTTGATGACTATAAAGCCCCCACAGATGTTGTAAATGGAGCCTTACAAGGCATCACTTCATTCCATGTCTTGCTGGAGTTCTGGCCTTTTTTGTATGAAATGCCACTTCAGCCCCTCCTTCTTTTTTTTTTTTTTCCCAACCATGCAAAAGCCCTGATTGTTTAGAATTTGATGTTTATTTTCACAGTGTCTAAATGTTTTAGAGTAAACCCATCGCCGTAAAAGACTGACAGGTCAAAATCTATATGTTATGCTTTCAGCATCATTTAACTCAGACTGAGGGCTTTATATGAATACAGTTTCATTCCTGCTCCTGCTCCTGTCTACTTTAAAAGCAGACTCCTTTGGGCATTTCTATATAATTTTCCAAAGGTCATAAACTCTCACTATGCTTGACGAAGTGTTGCTACACTAAGAGGCTCAGATAACTGGAATCACTGCTTTAAAAGATGTTGGTGACAGCTGTAGTTTTTCACTATTAAAAATAGGACTGAGTGTTTCTGTTTGAAAATTTAAATGTAGTTTTTTTTAAAACAATGTCCTCTATATCACCAGAATAATGCGATCTAGACCCAGAACCTGGTCTTACTTAACCTCACTGTGCCAGTTAATACTCAAACAAATACAACCACGTCAACAACTGCAACATATTTACACTTCCAGGTATGATTTGAAACAATGCGATTCGTAAATGTGCAAAGGCTGCAACTCATAATATACATTACACAGTGAATCTAACTGAGAGTTTAAACTGTTCTGTTTATGATTTTAAATTCATGCTGTCTTCTTCGTCTGACATTCTTGCTCATCCATCAGCTGTAGCTAAAGGGGACTGTGTATCCAGCCACTGACAGCAAACATGAAACCCAAGGTTAATGTTACATTTTTGTGGGAGAAATCGCTAAGCCACTTTAGTCCCGAAACTTTGAAGGCTTGAGTAAATTTCAACTTACCTACTAGGCATACTACTGCTTGTCGTTTGCAGTGGTTGCTCCTTATGAAAAAGGGCTTACAAAGGCACAGTGGGCTAATAAATGGCATAATGCACTACCTCTGCTCATGAAAAACTTTAATAAATAATGTGATAAATACAAGTTGCATCTTGGCACTGTGGTATAGAGCAGTTCATATTTTGGAAATTGAACTGAAGCTCTACTGTAAAAAAATAGAAAATGTAAATCAGATCATTATTGCAATGTCTGTCAGAAAAAATTGCGATTAGATATATTTTTTAAATAGTTCAGCCCATTAGTGTGAGTGATATAAAGAGTCTCATTCTTCTGTTCTTTTTGGCCATGATTTTTCCACTGCACTTGTTTTTGCAATGGTGAATTTGTGCAGCTGATTTTCATCAAAAACTCCACATCGCCACACTCCATCCCTTATTGCTGATTAGTTCCCAAAAGCACAGCAGCTAATCATGGTAATACTAGAAAACTTGCCCAAGTTCATTGTTGTTTTATTTGAATAATATCTGTTTGTTTTATACAGTCACAGTTTTACAGTGTACTTCCAATGGCCACATCTAATTGGCTTATTGTATTTATAATTAGGGATGTCTTCTTGTTGGTAGGTTGCCTTTGTGATTTGGAGTAAATATCTAAAAACACGTGAGTGAGTATTATCAGGAGACGCCATCAAAAGCATGACTGTCGCACAAGGACGATGGCATGAATTAGGTAGAACCATTGACCCGACAGTTTAAATGCTGGGTCAACACACTGCAAAATGTATGAGGTGTGGCTACTAAACAATGAGAACGGGCTTATGTCAGTCAAACCACGTAGTGTGCACCTGATTCTCGTAGCATACATTGATCAACGGGCAAGCATAAACAACTGATGAAAGTTTCAGTTTGCTCCCAATTATTTCAAATTAAATCCCATCATTCGTCTCTTTATTTTTAGGCCACATGTTTATATATTCTGAATTGCAGCCTGCGATTGCATTGCTTCAAATTGTGATTTTAATTTGAAATTGATTAATTGTGCAGCCCTGCTCCACGGTAGCAGCGGATTAGCCACTCAAACCGACTTTTTAGAATCGCAATATTTTGAAGAAAAAAGAAAAAAAAATCTCGTCAGCATATGTTCTCCACCTCCCTGCCCACTTCACACACATACTGTGTTTTTGTTCTGTAAATATCAACCAGCCAATCGCAAAAATAGAAAAACATGGCCCGCAAAGAACCAAATTCTCACACCATAAAAACACATGGTCTGTTTTTAGTGTTTAGCATTTAAACATCACATGCAGAGTGTAAGTTACACTGAGTTTATATTTCCCTTCCTGAGCTCAAAGGACAGACTGGGGAGCTCTAAGTGTACTGGGTTAAAGGCCAGAGTCATTGTCAGCCCCTATGAGGTAATTATGTGTTTGTGTTTATAGCGTGTTGACTCCCCACTCTGTCTCTCCTCTGCACTCCATCTTTCTGCCTAACTCCCCCTCCTCCTCCTCCCTCCTCTCCCTTTCTTCCTCTCTGTTCTTTGCACAAGTCATCTCCCTCTGGGAAGAGGTGCCTGAGATGTTGGTTCAGCCATACATCTCTGTCAAAATCTCTATGAATAAATTAACCTTTTAAAGATTAGTCCACCCTAATACCTCAGGGTTTTTTAAACAGAAGAGCGGAGCCCCTACAGCCCCCACCCCTTCTACGCCAAGCCTCACCAACTTGGAGTTAATGCTGGAACGAGAACTTTTAAAGGCATAGACGTATGTTTTTTTTTGTTTTTTTTTTTGCCGCTTGCTACAAACAATGATCGGCTACATTATCATTATTTTTAGACATTCTCTGGTTCAGTTTTGATTCTTTATGTACATTTTTAATGTTGTTGTGCTGTTGAGACCTGTCTCCTAAAAAAACTACTATTCTTAATGATGTTTTTGAGGGAAATGTGTGGTCTTACGGATTACATTTGCTTTTTTTGTATCACAAAATAATTTCTACGCAACATATCTTTACCATTTATTTTATTTCTTTACTGTCACTGCTTTCCAGCAAACCAAACACAGACGAGATGGTGTGGACTCGTCACCCTTTTAATTCAGACAATAGAGGAGCAGCTTAAAACATGTTGTGCATATGAACCCAAACCATGACATTTCTCCTGAATCTAACCAAGTAGGTTTGGTAGCTAAACTTAACCAAGCTTCTAACATGTAGTTTATGTTGTAAAAAGGTCTATTTGAACCCAAAGAACAAAATGTCATATACTTTAACTATTTGATGTCTAAACCTAACCAAACAACAAAGGAAAATAACGAATCATGTCTAGGAATATTGCTCTCTAGCAAGTCCTGTGTCTGGCTTATGATCTGATGATTAAACTGAGAGCTGTGTGCTGCGTGTTTAATAGTTATGTATCACAGTTATATGTTATCACGTTGATTCTGACAGGATTTTAATCACCATTGTTGCATCGGACCACATTGCTGAGCAAACCTCAGGGACATGTCCAGCAGATTTATGATTAAACCATAAATAAATGCCTACTTTATCACCATTTGTGTAAGTCAGACCGAAGATGAACCTGCACACCGTGTTGAGCAGCTCGGCAATACCTAATAAATAAGCACATTAAGACCGTTAAATAAAATGATTACTATTAGCATTAGTTTTCATTTCTAACTATTGGAGATTTTCCCTGATCTATTGTGTGTTTTGCAATTCTCAGATCTGTTGTCTGAAAGTTTTCTTTTATCTTGTGCTAGTAGAAATTATTTAATTAAAAAAAAAAAGCATATAGCCACATTATGTTCTCCTGAACCTGAACCAGAGGGTCTCCCGTGAAAGAAAATTAATAACCTCAAAATATGCAAAATTAAAAGAATGGCACAATAGTGTCGGACTCGTTCCTGTCTTGCTGTCATGCAGGTGTTAATTAATGTTAATAAAGTAATTACACCCTGCCAACGAGCAGTACGTTCATTACTGATAACAATAGAAAGGAGAAAGCATGCAAAGTTTTTGCCTTGGCATAAATACTGCACATCTGTCATTGCTGTTTGTGGCAAGTTGGTCAGGTGACTTCAACTTGCGTTACTTTACTGTAACTTAAGCCTGTCCATAGGAGGACAATGCATCATCAGCTCGTTGGCTGAAAACCATTCCTGTGTGTTATTTCAAAACGAGAAGAATCTGATTTTATAGACAATTTAAACCATTCAGCTGCACAAATTTAAATATGTTTCCTACAATCTTTTTCAACACAGCTCTGGGAGAAGGTCCAGTAATTTTTGTTGTTGCTGTACATAAAAATGTCTCGTCAGGAACTCGAGTGCGATTATGCCAAAAGCAGGGAGCACTTGGATCAGACTCTCTCCGGCCTTTTTTTTTTTTCTTTCAGTGGCTGAAGGCATTTAGATGGCGAGCACCTGGAGAAGCTCCAAGCACCCATAGGCACTCAGACTGAGTGTATGTGACTCAGGTCTGCTTTTAAACCATGCATGTCGATGCCACAGCATTCTGTAGCTCTGAACGGATTTGCTGAATTTTTGAGTCAGACTCAACCACAGACAATATTTACTACTTCCACTGCAGAACAAGACATTTTGTCATTGTTTTGGAAATGTGAAAAAGTATGCCTTGCAGAAAAGCATATATTTTTTTAACAACCAAACATAACAGTGGTCTCTTGTTGGCAATTGGGCCAGACCTATCCACCTTGGTTTTTCAAACAAATCAGGATAATTATGAAGAACAGGTTTTAGGTTGAAATTCCTTGGAAAATAAACCATTTTTGACTGAGAGAATATGACATGTATTGGCTATGTCACTGGTTTTAGGTTTCACTCTCAGGGCAAGCAGAGGCGTCTCCTGGACTTCCTGAGCTTTAACTTGTGCCAACTCATGTACTGGAGAACTGCAGGTCCCCTCCTCCTCTATTTTGGGTGGGGAGTTGGGATGAGGGGGGGTCAACGAGAAAGAGATGAAGGACAAGAGTTTCTCCATTCCACCAGTCCTGCTGGTCCTCAGTCTCCCCTGTTCGACCTCATCACTCAATCTTCGTTTAGCCCCTGACATGTTTTAGCCAAGCACTCCTGAGCTAATTTATGTCTGTAAAGACAAGCTTGGCAAAGGGGAGCTTCCAGTAAAAGGCCACTGCCTGAGCCATTGACCCACACTGCGGCAAAGTGGCTAATTTAATTTCTTGTAGATGGGAGAAGGAAGCGGTAATGTCTCTATTACCACGAAGGAGAAGAAAAAAAAAATCTGCCATCTTGGAAAATTCTGGGCTCCACAGATGTTCTCCTGGATGAGTTTTTTTTCCCTGCCCCGTACAGACAACTTTTGATGAGAGTCAAGAGGGTTGTGTTGACCTTTGCTGGGAATCTGCAACGGTTGACAACATGTGGCTCCCTAATACACGAAAGACATCCTCTTATAGTAGAAAGGCCAACGCTGCAGAACACCGCCCAATTATCTTCACTGGCCTCCAGACAAGTCTACAGTGCCCTTGAGATTTATGGCCTGAATTCCCACGTCTAATGGTAAAGTAGAAGTTATTAACTTTTCAAAGTAAGTCTGTCTCCCGTACCCATGCACCCATGTCCCCCTCCATTTTTTGCGTCTGCACAAGTTTAGTTTAACTGCCTGATTAACAATGGCTACAGCTGCTCGACAAAACTCGGGCAAAGGGTAATTTTATAACTACATTTTCATGCAGCTGATGGTGTTATATGATACATGAATGGTGTTGCACTACTAGTCAATATCAATCAAATCTTGAGCCTGTGAGATCGATTATTGCCTTATATCTGACTCCCATTGGTTTTAGTATGGAGACAATTTCTGCCTTTTCTCAGTAGGAGGCTCCAGAGATCACAGAATGCCCCCGTTTCGAGCTGAGCCCCATAGCACAGCCCATCTCTTGGGCTGTTGCCCTGCCCCTACACTGCTGGACCCGTAGCAGCAGCAACAGTCCACATATGGAAATGCTTGATTTGATATAGTGTCATTTTACTTTGCAGAAATGAGTATATGCATGTTCTCCCCCTTTCTGCAACCCGCCACCACTATAACACATGGAGAGTGAAATGTGATCCTTGGTTACTACCAGTGCTGTTAAAAAAAAAAAAGAGTACACTTCTTATTAAATGGTATCTACTGACACAAGGACACTCTGGATCGGGACTTTATATGTTTGATAAGCAGGACAAAGTACAGTATCTCTGGTAAAACTATGAAGGGCTTTTCACTTGGCCCTGCTCATAGATAAATGAAAAATCTATGTTCATTCATCAGGCATTTGGAGTTTAAATATTTTAGTATGTAAAGGGTTAAAAAATGTGAATATTGTACCAGATATAATTAGAATCTTTCACATATGAATCATACATTTTAGTGCAGCAGACAGCGTGTGTTAATTTCTTTTCATGTGCAGTTTTTTTTTTCTTTTAAATGCTCAGTTCTTAGTTTGTTTTTAAAGTCTGAGTCCTCTTTAATATTTAAAGCTATTCTTGCTGCACTGCATTCACAGGCAACACCGTTCCCTATTGCAAGCCTTTGTTTCAGAAACTTGAACCATCTCCATGTAGTATTTTGAGAGTAGAAACCCTGCAAGCTGCAAGACTGTGACAGACTGTGGAAGGACTGATGTGCATTAGTGTTCTCAGCCTGTAAGCAGAAGGCTGCAAGGAAACTGTGTGTGTTTGGGAGGAATCCAAGATCTGTAGAGTACAGCGCAGCACAATCGCCAGCCAAGTTTGCTGAAGACCAGAGGATGAAGCAAAAAGTACAATGTTATGATGTAAGCCATCAAACCTTCAAAATAACAGTGCCAACTATGATTTCCTGAGATTTCCCAGAATTTTTTTTTTTTTTTCAAGCCGCTGGTAGTAAACGTCATTGCATCGTCAGGAAAACTGTGTTTTTCCCCTTTTTGGGCCGCTAGCTGTTGTGGAAAAAAGTTCCTGCTCCAAGTGGTCAAATAACTGCAGCTTTTTCAGCTTCTGTGTACAGCCCGCCCGCTGAGATGTAAGCAAGGCCCCAGACAAAACCAAACAAAACAACAGTAACAGGCTCAACAGACCGGGTTGCCTATGCAGGCCTGAATAACTGCAACAATGTTCTCTCCGAAACATGACGTGCATGTAAAGGAGAAACATGTTTGTCAAATGTGACCAGTGCATTAGAAATCCCCTTTACCTCAATATTTCTGTAATATGTTTGGACATTTTTCATTATAGGATTACACATTCCTCCAAGATGTGCAGTTGTTAAAAAGATTATAGAGGTCTGCAAGTAATGATTATGAATTTGTGGTAATATCATATTATCTTATGCACTGTACTATATTTCACCTTGTTTTTTTTAAAAGAAACATTTTCCCCTGAAGAATGTGCCAGGATTAATCCTGTGGGACCACCGCACAGAAAAGATTTTCGCTTGTGAGATGTCATGAGGAAAGCGACCAGAACACCTATCTGTTACCTTTTACAAAGAGAAGCAGAGTTCCTCCTAACTGAACAAATGGACCTGTCTTGTGCGAGAGGGGGACAAAGGCATTCTCACTTTCAACACCCACGTCACTGCAGCCCTAGCCTCGACTGCTGGCTAAAGACCAGTAAAACTGTTCAAATGTTTCCTCCACCCCAGAGTCTGGGCTAGTTCCCCTTAATCTCGCACTAGTTGAGACCTCAAGAGTCTGTCACCTTTCCTGTCACGCTCGGCTGCCTGCAGCCCATTGGCCGGCAGCAGATTTATTTCTCCCTGTCAGGGCCAATAGCGTGGCAATGTGGCTCAGCCCACTGTTTAGTTACAGTGACAAACATGCTGATTAGAGAGGCCCCGATGATGGATGGCTCCTCGCCGGAGAGCGGTCCAAGTTTTTAGCGGGTCATAATGGGCGTGACACTGCACAGCCCCTCTCGCTCTTTCTCTCTTTCTTTCTGTCCTGTCCTGGCGGATAGACCCCTCCCCCACAGGTCACACTCAAAAGGTCAGGAGTTAACGGGCCAGCCTTTGCTTATTGCTGCCATATCAAAATGACCCTGTTTGGAGTCATATTTGTAGACACTCCATCATCATCACGGCCACCGCGACACCTCTATTCCCTTCTTCCCCTTGGCCTTTTTCTCCTGTGACCACAAGCTCCCACACGGGTAAATAGGAGGGTAAGCAACCCTGTTGGCTTATTTAAACTGCCCAGCCCTCTCACTCACTTTTGTGCAGCAGAGACGCTCATGTGCACAATGCACACAAACACCCGCTCTTTCTCTTTAATGCAGGCTTTCTCATAGTCTTGTATTGAATTTATTTTCCACCAATTGGATTGAGCATGTAGCTTGCAGAGTGTGTCGAGGACTGTTTGGTATTGAGTTATGCTTGAGAGACTGTTCTATCTAGAAATATAGGTCTACCACTTAATCCTCTCTGAGGTCTGCAGCACTCAGACCTCTGCTGGAAGCCTGCGCCACTAAAACCTCTGGGATGATTTCAGCAAAGAATATTTCAGCTGACCTTGACATTGAGGCCAAGTTTCTTTCACTCTCTGGTACCTGGCTTTTACTTGTATATATTGTGTTATTACGTATATCTTGTGAAGAAAGAGCTGGAAAGTGTTTTACTGGCTCTTTTTCTGCAATTTTTCTCATCGTCTTTCTCTTTTCTTCAATGAATCCTGCTGCTAAGGTGTCTTTAAATGGAAGAGATATCTTCATTTTTATCTTTTTCTGTATAATTTGCAGTGCCTTTCTCTAGCAATGGATATTTCATCTAGAAAAGCATTTATGTGAGAACAAAAACACTATAAAATGCATTGCATCTATCAGTAGGAATATGATTAAATCAAAATACAGTTTTACCAAGTGTTGTTAGACCACCAATACGTAGGAAATCCTTTGTTCGTAAGCTGCATGTTCAGTAAGATGTAATGTGAGCCAGCTTGTTGGTTTGCAGCAGAGTTGCTGCATAGCTTTGAATGTGAAGGGCCAGATGTTTCACCTGACTATTGATTTTAAATATGCAGCCAGTCAAATCCAAAGAGATGGTTCTGGCTTAGCGCTGTGGAGTCCGGGTCCTAGGGGCCACTTTTTCCACCGCCAGGATGTTGTGCCCAGAGGCACATTGTGTGTGTGCATGTGTGTGTGAGAAGCTGGGAAAGTGCAGAGCAGGACAGCACCTCATTTGTATTCTTTTCGAAACAGATGCTCCGCTGCATTAATGACTTCTAACTAAAACATTCATAAAGTGTTATTGGATTTTTAGCAGTGGGGTTAAGAAGTTTGACCTTGGAGGTCCGAAGGTTGCCAGCTCTTCTGTCTTGTTCCCTCCCTCCGTGCCTCCTCCCCTTTCTTCTTTCTCTCTGTTTGGACGCTCCGGTGACATCACAGCAGCTCCGCTTCAAATTGGATGCAGAGAGTGAGAAGTTCACCAGTAGCCCTGGGCAGTGAATATTTTTCCATTTATTTACGGGGTGTGGAGGAGAAGAATAGGGGGGGAAGCAGGACATGCAGACAAAAAAGGGGCAGAATACATTAAAGGTTAAGTAATAAGTAATCAAAATAGTACCTTCTGTGTGTATGCATACTCCACTCAATCTCATGGTTAAGTGAGCCATAGCTGTGGTTGCGTCAAATCCCCTTCAGACACCTGGCCATTTTGATGAATAAATAAAGAGGTGGAGTTAATGTGGGAGTTACATGACAAAGTAAAGGAACAGCCTTGGTTTGAACCTTGCTTGTTTTATCATCGTATGAAGTTTAAGCAGTGTATTAGCCTCACTGATGTCGTAGCTGTTGCATGGCCTGGCATGGCCAATGATAATGTTAAAATATGACTAGCCTTCTCTACGCTTTTGAATCGTGCCGCCATCTGTAGTCCATAAGTAAAGAAACTGTTGTACATACATTGCTGTTAAAACTGAAAAAGTATAGAATATTTGAAAATGCATCTAAAGAAACAGAGAAATCAGTTTGTTGAACATTGTCACACAGAAATGTAATTTTTTTTTGTTGTTTTTGTTTTTTTTACAAACAAGGTAAAAGACCATTGTGGAGAAACTGTAGTAAAACTTTGATTTCTTTGCACCTCGCTAATAGAAATAGGTGTGAAATTCACTCATCCAGAAGGCTCCTAGTATAAAAATACTGTTCTAAGTGTTTAATTTTCTTTTAAGTATGATTCTGTTTCTTTTACACAAGTTTCTTAAACGCAACTGAGATGGTTTTATATTTGTTCTTTAATTGTTATTATGTAGTTAATAAGTACTCTTGAATCAGTTCTTAGGACTGTGGGAGATGCAGTAACATGTTTCTCTGTCTCTGCCATTTTCTGATAAGGTCTCTTGGGTGTATTTGAAAGAAAGGGAAATCTTTAATTTTATCTCATTGCAAATAATATGCAGTGGCTGTCTGTAGAAAGAGATGTTTCATCTACAAAGGCTCTTTTGTGGAAAGAAAACACTGTAAAACCCCACACACTCATTCATTGTGGTCACCAATCAGTAAAAATATGATCAAACTACAATCAAAATAGAAACTAGGTTGTATTCCTCCAGTGTTTATTGTTATATATTAACAAAAAGGGAAATCTCAGACAGGTTGTCACTCCCATGCACTCAGGTTTGGCTTTTGAATACTAGCGATGCTTATCAGCCTTATTTTTAAATCCTCATAACCTCCACTGTATGCTTGTGGTCAGAGGAAAGCTGAAGTGAGGCACCATCACAGTTTTCCTCCTACAGTTAATAGACCAGTATGAGTCACCTCATTCCTCTGCCTGTCCCACTGCTGACTGAAGAGCATGTGTGGTTAATGTGTGTGTGTGTGTGTGTGTGTGTGTGCGCGCATCCATACGTGTGCATATGCAGTGGTGAAAGAGGCCTGCAAAGAAATCCAGGAAATCCTAGGCTCTGGTCCCATTTCTTTAAAGGATATGTGTTTTCTGCCTGCCCTGTGTGTACGGTGGACTTGCGTTGGTGGCTCTCAGCCTGAGCCTGGAAAAAAAGGCCATGTAGAGAGAAGCTCATACTCAAACAGTCATTTGCACTACGTGTATCGCATTACACAGCCTGTGCTCTGTGAGTCAAGCTCACACTCATGTAGCGGTTATGGTTCTAATCAACAGATCATTCCTGATATTAACACCACACCTTCAAAAGGAATTGCAGTTGCATCAAATTAAGGCGGCTTCGGTTTGACCTGGACTGTGGCGTCTGGGTATTTCGTACTTGCTCACCTTTCACAACCTCTCCAGAATAATATCTGGTAAAAAATGGACTGGTCATTGGATTGGTAAATCAGTCTGAGAGGCTGGACCCCCGTAACACAGCAAGTGTAATCTAGTGAGAGAGAAACTGTTAAGCCACCATGAAATAGAGGTTGGGGTTTGATGCCCGGGCTCAGTTTGTCTCGTTACCCCGCCAAACCATCTGTGCAGACCAGAGGGAAACTCAGAACAGTATTTCCTCTATACCCATCCATCTTTAACTAAACCGACCAACCGGGAGAAACTTACCAGTGGGACCCACAGCCTGAACTCAAATGCTGAAATACTAAACAATGAAAAAGCCACTTTCAATCGATACTCACTGCAAATATGAATAGTGTGGGGTTTCCAGGGAGACAAAATATTTTTGACATTATGCAGTTGTTGTACTGTGTTTGCGTGGTGGATTCCTGCTGGAGCGGATCTCTATTATATTCCTGAAGAGACGCAGCCCAGAGACTGCTCATTAAACTGGCCACCCATGCAATAAACATATTAAATAAACCACAGATTAGAAAGGGCTGTTTTTTTGTTTTACCGGTCTCTCAGCAAAGAAATTACGCTGCCTAGTTTGAGATGGATTTGATGGCTCTTAATAGTGTCTGCGTTTTTTTAATAATGCCCAGTCTACAATGCTAGACTATGCTTTATTGGTCTGTTTGAGTCCGAGCACAGAACCATTAGCAGGGGCCAAAATGGCCCATAAAAGTTGGGCCAAGTCTAATTATGTGCGAGCCTTATAATGTAAAGTATTTTGGAATGCGTCAACATTGTTTTTTTGTTGATATGTAGCCGACATTCTTCACGGTAATTAACATAAAACAGTCAGTAACTGGTCAGGCACTCTTGAATTTTCTCCTTCAAAGACCTACACTGATGACTGACTTCACCCTAATTTTTAATTCCTAATGGTCCAAGTTTCAACATAGGGGGGCATTCTTCACTGGGCTTTCCTACCCAAGGTGGTGAACTTTATTTCACTTACATACTTGGATGTGGAATGATTAGCATAATTGTCCCATGTTCACATATGGCTCGTATCGACAGTGTAGCAGAACTGCATATCAAAGAGGACTCCATAATCACCATAATTACAATTGAGGATGCAATTACTGATATTATTGCCTTATTAGTGCTGATTTTGTTTTGCACACTTCCCAAAGCCGAACAAAGAGAAGAGAAATGGAAGGAGTTGTGCTGCATGTGAGCATGATACTTATTTAACTGCTTGCCCTGGTGGCGTTAATTCTTAACCTCCACTGACACGGCTTCCTCGGCCTCTTCCTCAAGGTTAATATCTTTAATAAAAGTTAATATGTGGAAAAGCTAACACTTTCCTGGTCTGTCCCACCAGAGTAAATTAGACTTCTCACTGGACTCGGCCGCTCTGTGTGTCTTTTTTTTTTGGTGACATGTGAGGACCAGTAAATTGCTTTCTTATGCCGAGGGTTCGTTCTGCAGGCTGCAGACTGTTGTTCGTCTGTCCTGCTTTGATTAAAATCTCAGAGGTGCTACCTGGGGTTTGGTGGAAGCTGCAGTGAGATATTAATTGTGCCAACCTTCACATCGCTCTATTTACCCATCACCCTCCTGCCTTTCTTCACGTCACCACTTCATGTCAGGCAGATTTTTCTCAGAATTTTCAGACTTCGAGAACTCTTTCTCAACCTTTTCATTAAAGCTCCATTTAGCACTTTGGCAGAGCTTTTGAGGTTTCTCAAGTCTGTTAGACTGTGTGAATGCTCCTGCAAATAGCTTTTTTTTTTTCTCTTGCTGTTATTCTCTTTTATTTGGAGACTTTGAGATGAGATGGTACAGTGCCATTTTTTGCACTCAATTTCGTTTCATTCACTCAGATGCCCCGAGGAGGGGGATTCAGCAGAGTGTGTTCATGCATGCCTACGTGCATAATATGTAACATGTTCTTTGTAAATGATAAAATGACACATATTTGCATGTATCAAAAGATTATTAAATTTTCTGTGTATCCGTGTGTGTGTGTGTGTGTGCAGACAGATGTGCATGGAAGCATAAAGGCAGCATACCTTGCGTGCAGTCACAGTCAAGGCCTCAGGCCGTGTTTGCACTGGGTGACAATAACCCCTTTTATTCTGCTTCTGCCTTTACCAATGTTTTGATTTCTACTTAAAGTTTTATGTCAGTGCCCTCCCTCAAGGGTGCCATTACCTTGTATGCTAATAGAGCTATGCATATTCTATTACTGCTGTCAGGGCAAGATAAGGGACACATTCAGCAAAGGAGCACTTAGGGGCCAATGAACCCAGCGAGGGGTCCTGCTGCTCCTGCATTATCAGTCATCTTCACATCTGAATGGAGCTGGCTTATGGGCCTTCTCTTCTCTCTCCCTCTCTCCCACTCCCTCTCTCTCTCTGCAGTAATGACTAAGGACTCTCTTCCGTAATAATCAGTCACTGGGAAAGCGCCCGATCCCTATCTTGCACACACTCAGGACACAGACGGCCACGTGCACGCACAGATACACACAAATCGACACACACACACACACACACACAGAGTGAAACCATGCACAGCTGCAGGCTCAATCTAAACCGACCACAAAGAATTCAAGAGCAGGGCAATAACACTAACACTGTCACACAGAGACAAACATGTCTCATTTGGGGTCAGTTTGGATGGGGCTAAGTAGGTCTTTATTTTCAGACTGACTGAAGTCTTCTCTCCCGCATAATGGTAATGAAGCCATATGGTATGTGGAATTGGATTACTAACAAATGTTCCATACCACCGTCTTTCCCCTGGCTTTTTTTCCCCCCCCTTTGCAACCCCCCTCCTCTCTCACTCTATCTCCCACTCTCTTGCTTTCCCCTTCTCTCCCCTGTGTCGCTGTCCCCCAATAAAGCAGCCATTTCAAATTGGAACAGCATGTTGTCTAGGAGTGCGCACCTCATTTATAAGATTAAATTAAAAGTCAGCCATGCTCGGATGGCATTTTGTGATGATGAGGGGAAAGGAGGGAGGTTATGGAAGGAGGGAACCTTTTCAGCTGCACACAATCATCTTCCTGTCATGTGATTTGCTGGTTCCTGGTGGTGACACCTTCTTCCTGTCACCTGTTATGATGTGTCAAATGCCACACCTAAGACCCTAAGCTAATGTGTCCCGGGTTATGAGGCCTTGCATTTTATTTAGTTTAAGCATACTTTTGAGATGTTATGGAAGCCTTTTTAACATGCGTTGTAAAGTAGCTAAACATGGCTGCAGGTTTGTGCCTTGTCACAGACACAATGAAATGATATATCACACTATGAGCTAAAAGGGCCTCGCAAATTATGCTCTATAAATGGAAGAAAATCTCATTTTGTTCTCTACCTAAAAACAGATGAACTTTTATTGAAAACGTGGAAGCGATTAGTTTAAGGGGCGTCTTTTAGTGTAATTCCCAAATGAAACGAGCAGGCCCTGTATTTATGAAGCCCGTAGCACAAAGAAGGGAGCTCTTAATGAGGCAATTAAGCTGAGGGGTCGAGAGACTTTGATCTAGAGCGCAGTGATTTTTACAAAAACATCGCACAGTGATAGATACTCATAACTCAGGGGCCTTAATTGTGCTTAATTTGTTTGGAATAGGAATGTGCTTTCAATTAGAGTGTGGATTTGGGCCTGTGTGTTTAAAGGAGGCTGTCAGGGAAAATTAAGAAGCAGTTTGGTTCCCCTCCCGTGTTACTGTTTTTTATCATAGGCCAGAGAGAGCGCCAGAGTCAGCAGATAGACGAATGAAGAGACCAAACAGAAGGTAGAGAGAGGTAATTAGGCAACAAAAACAGATCCCTCAGACGAGGCCACGGATGGATGGATGGATGGATGGTTGAACAGGGGCAGATGAGGAAACTATTACTTTTCTCCCTTTAGCTCCATGTCTGGCTTTGTAATAAACATTTGAGGCTTTTACTTGTTGGTTTGCCACTTATATTATACTATATTTTAATTATACTACTATGCAACATGATAGGAACATGGCAATACATAGAATTATAGTGGTATTTGGCTAGTTTTCACAAAAACCAGTTTCAAAGACTTTTAATTTGAAGGAATGCCCCATTTCTTGTTTTTACTTGACATGATTTTCTTATTTCAAAACAAACCTGTATGACTTTTATTTCAAGCACAATTTTAAACAATAAAAAAAAATCTTTGTTGCATAGCAAAAGTACATTTTTATAGTATTTTGCTAAATTCCAGTATGTATTGATTTCTAACACGAATTTCTATTGTAGTTTTACACCACCCCTTCCCATTAGAACATACTGTACAGACCATAATGTGACACTAGAACTACCACAAAATGTGAATGATAGCAGCAGCGTGACTGTAAGATAATATTTTTACATACACATATGAAACAAGCTGTCAAGTGGAGTTCAGTAAAATGTAAGACTCAAAGTACTAAATGCACAACTTGACATAATCCATTCACGGACTAACCATGTAAAACGAAGCCAACCCTGTGTTTCAAAAATGTTGTTCCTATACAACTAAACTGCATTTTAAAAGAAATGTATTTAACTATAGGGACTTGCAGTTTGAAGGAGCCACAAAGTCGGTGTAAGGACACTGGAAGGGAATACAGGAGTATAAGTCAGCAATAGGACCTTCATCCAGGAAACCGTGGTTAGTGACTCATGTGGACTATTGTTCTTAGAATTATGTTTCATTTTTACTCATTGGTTACTTTCATTTTTCACTTGCTTGGTTAGGGTTGTTAGGATTATGACTTTCATCCAGGCGAATGGGGCTTACATCCCTTAAGTTCCATATTATACCCCTTCTCAGCAAATGAATGAAAATCTCACATGTCTCCACAGTGTCTCTCAAAATGCTGTACCGATGGACTTTCTTTAGCCTTGTTCTGAGGGCTAGGCTGTTTCAGTGTCTGTAGCTTTTAATTCACCTGAGCTCTTGCTGTGCACGCCCCCTTCAGGATGAAAACGCTCTCTTTCTGTGTGATTGACAGCGTGGAGCAGAACAGTTGACTACACAGAAGCTGACATAGACGTGGATGTGTGAGAACTTGTTAAGTTTTTAGGTTATGCAAATACATTTAAGTCTCTGCCGGGATTTCAACATTTCTGAAACATTATAATTGCAGAGGAATTATTAGTACAAAAAACAAACAAAAAGCAGCAACAAACTGCTGCCCAGTGACAGTCTGACTGAGAGTAAACCACACAGTTAGAGCAGTAGATTACAGAGTAAGCCTGTATTTGGTCCAAATTGTTAATTTACTCGTGAATACTGAGAAAACTAAATTGTTCATTGAAACAAAATGCTGTTACATAACTGACAGGTAACTGATAAAGTTGGAAGGTTATGCATCTCTTTTATTACCAAGCAGCATATAACACCTGTAGCCTAAAATTGAAGCCAATGTGGCAGTATGTTAAAGCGCAATAGCAGTCAGGGTCTCTACGTCCTGGATTCAAAATATTTGGCTGGCTCTAATAATGCCAAATGAATGTCAGTGTGGAGCCTTCTAGTCTCAGAGCTCTCTCCTCTGACTGAACACCTGTCTGGGAGTCACTCTTGCTTTTACCTCGGATTGTGTTACCCTCCATCTTTGACTCCTTTGCCTTCTTTGCCAATTGTTTTCTTTTGACAGGTAGAATTTCCACAGTGATTTTGATTGCTTACATCAAACCTTCATTTTTCTCAATAAATTTTCTACCTGGTGGAAGACAGATTTGCATAGTGAAAGCAAGGTTTACAGGGAACACCGATGGTCTCGTTACTGTATTGCTATTACATTGGGCATTCATGATAATAAGTTAAAACAAACAAAAAAAAAAGTGTGTCTGTTGATACTTTAAGTCTTCTGCCATCAGCACATGAGGAAAACCCAACCAGCTGATCACATAAGGTAGTACTGGGAGATATCCTGGCCATGTTGACCACTCCTCTTATAAATAACATCCAGTGACAATTTTCTATCATGTGATTTTCTCAGAACTGCTCACTTCAAATTCTAGCTTGATATTTCTTCTAATTCCTCACTAATGACTCAAGTCATTCATCTTCCTTTGTGCGCTTTAACTACTGTTCAGGTGTTGCAATTTAGTGACTGGCAGCCTATTTCCAACAAGTGTCAGCTGGTTAAGGAGATGAATGGGAATTCTCTCTTTAAATTATCTCTCTTGACCCTAATTGTGTGTTTGCAAATCAGCGCTGTGTGTGTGTGTGTGTGTGTGCACGCCTGAATGACTGACAGTCGAAGATAGAAAGAGAAAGACGAGAGGCTGTTCAATGCTGACAGGCAGATGGTCTCTCTGGCTGTCTCCCGAGGTCTTCCACTTCACACCCCATTACACCCGCCTCCTCCTATCAGCCTGTTGTCTGTCATTCACTGCGCTCTAACATCCACTCCCTCTCTCTTTGCCTTTCTCCTTCTCCCGCTCTCACTCGCACTCTCTCTCATCCCTCCATGCTTGTCTAGCTTTGTTGGCTGCATGTCAAGTGTCAGGTGCAATCCCGACTGACTGATCCGCTGTGGCATGTGCGTGGGTGTAAAACCAGTAAAGTGATGTCCCTCGCTCCCTCCCTTTTCTCCCACATCCCTCCCTCTGTCCCCGGGGCTGTCTGCATTGGTAAAGCTCCTGCTTGTTCGTTGTGAGGCCAGCAGGCCTCTCGGCAGTCTCCAAGGAGCTGTTAGGGTGAAATCCCCCTAGCAAAGACACTTGGCAGCTATTTGCAGCCACTGGGGACGGAGCCTCTGCTGATCCCACTGTTGTACCACCACTGTTGGTGACTAGCAGGCTGTTTCAAAGGCACCCGTGGGTTGCAGCCTCCTTTGACCAGAATGCCAGGCTGGGTCTGGCAGTGTTTGAGTGAATGACTTGCTAATTCAGGGCTCATGGCTTACTAAAGGCAAGGAAGATTGCCTTGAAAACTAAGTACGCTACTCACACTTATAGCTAGATTCACCTTAGCCTCAAACTACTGTCATATTATAGGAACTACAGCCTGACTTGTGTTGGATTTGGGAAGCTGATACCTATATATTTGTTTGTTTTTCTTTTCTTTTACAATATCTTTGTTTGACATTCCCACATTCTAGATAAAGATTTTTTTAATTTGTTGTGATCACGGTAAGTGCTGAGCGACACATTTCACAGTTGAAGAATCACCTTGTCAGTGTTCTAAGGTGGACCAAGTATGGCTTTGTCGAGACTGCAAGCAAATCAGATTTGTTTCTCCAGTAGGATCTTTAGGGGCCTGTGCTTTGCAAGTGATCAGACTGACTTTGTGTGTCCACACATCACCGACCTTGGTATGGGCATGGGTTGCTGTAGCTATGATGGTGATGGAGTTTTCCTAACAGCTTTGCCTCTTCAATTTACAAGTTCATTTAGTAGACGCTTTTATCCAAAGCGACGTACATTTGAGAGTAGATCACATTCATACACCAATGGCAACAGAGCTGCCATGCAAGGTGCCTGCCTGTCATTGGGAGCAACTTTTGGCTTCAGTGTCTTGCCCAAGGACACTTCAACTGTGGAGGGGCCAAGGATCAAACCGCCAACCTTGTGATTAGTGGACAACCCACTCTACCACCTGAGCCACAGTCGCTTCAGAAGCTTTCCTCCAAAGTACCAGCACAAAATTTATTTTGTTGTCTGACCACGGACTGTTGTTGTGCATCTTGTCCTCCATTGTTCTCTGCTCGTAGTGAACAGGTCGATCTGTTAAAGCATGGATACGGATCAACACGTTTTTCATTTTGGATTTGATATAATTTTTGCCACATGTTGCATTGCTAGTGATGCAAAAGACATTTGAAATCTAATTTAAACGGCCGGAGTGTCCCGACGGAGATGCACCAGATTCGCATTTCAAGCCACTTCCAAATGTGAGTTTTGTTTGTAAAAATTGCATTTCATAATTTTATTTACTCCCCAGACTGAATACAATCTGGATATGCCAAAAAACAGATATAAGCTGGAAGTCTGAACAAGGTCGATGTTAAAGCATACTGGTAAAACTGCCCAATCAAACAAACACATCTTTGGTTCTTTTTCTTTTGATTTTCACATTAACTTTTAAACTCATATTTAATACTATTAAATCATAATAAAATGTAGAGGATTACATGGTGCTCCATTTTATTTAATAGGCTGCAACTTGAATGTTATCATTATCAACAAATGCGACCCAGCAGCCAGATGGCTCCAGCACGTGGCCTGTGTTGCATTACATACCCCCTACTGTCCACCATATAATACAGTTTTATCAACCAATTCAGTTTTTTTCCTCAATATGTGTAATATAATATGTTCAGCAGTAGCAGTTGCTTGATTATCACATCGCTGTCACGTGGCCAGAAATCCGCCACGTATTTTTTTGTTTGACATTTAAACCCACCAGCGTTGTAGGAGAGGTACTACGGTAGATCACCTACTTAAAACCTCTGTGTTCCGAACATAATGTATGAGAATGGATTGAATGAAGGATTGTGTAAGACCAGCGCTGTTGAGCAAGCCTGTAAAACTGCATGTTATTTATTAGATTTCAGCCACAGCACAGAGAAGGTTCTCCAAATTGTCCATCATTGTCCCCCTGTGATCAACGTATGCTAAAGATTTGCCAGCTAAGCAACATCGCCTGAGCCGTTTCCTGCTTCTTTCTCTGCTGGCTTTGTTGTAGAGGTAAACCTGGCCTCCTAGAAAAAAAGACCCTTTAATTAGCTTGAATAATAGCCATGCATGTGTGGACTTAATCCCTTTGGCTAGTGCTACTCCGTTAATGGTTTCCTTGTCACTCACGGGGCACTGCATGAAAGCACGATCTGCTTTTCACTCCCAACACCTTCCTTTCATTCTGCGCCGTCCCTCTTATCCTCACCCGCCACTCCATACCCAAGCATCCTTCCTCCTGCTGACCACAACAGGTTTCTTCTTTTATTCCTTTTTCCTCCAGCCCTTGTCTTTTGATTGAGCTGCTGAATTATGATGAATCTGCCCCTCGTCTGCGTTGGGAGACTCTCGTTCTGCTCCCGAACGAGTGGACAAATCACTCACTTGCTTTGTTCTGTTAACTATAATACTCTGTGCTGCCACCAAACAGACCTGAAACTTGGCAAGAAAACTGTTGATGTAAATGAAATGTTTTCAGCACTAACATAAACTGCAGCGTTTATAGCAATTGGACCTGAAGCACAGTGTCCTCGTGACAAATGATGTTGTAGTTCCAGTGATTATCAGGTTTTGTTACAGCTGCATGTAGGAATGGAACCTTTATCTTTTTAGATTGTAATATTTAGTGTAACAGCTGACATTTAATATCCACTTTTCTATCCTCATGCTTCTTCCTTGAACGTTAAATGAAATTTGCCAAATGTCATCGGATTGGTCACAGAACGTGTGCATTGCGCTCTCTGCTCTTAGTCCATATTTTGGCCCACTGACAGCAATGCAGAGCTGACGCCTTATAGAAAAGCGCTTCACATCCAAAGAGTCCTAAGATGTAAATCAATAAGAGATGGAGCAAGGCAATACATTTTCATTGTCGAGGCTCTTTGTGAACTGCCAGTGCGTGACCTGTTCCAGAGGGAGATGGAGCATAGCTCACCAACACCTAACCAGGAGCAATATTGAGCCAGATTGTCCTTCCTACTTCCAAGTTTTTTTTTCCCCTGCATTTTCTATGTTTCTGTCTTTCTCTGTGTGGGTCTGTCTTTGAGTGTAATTTTTTTTTCTCTGTATCTGAGTGGATTTTTTTTTTCCTCTACGTCTGAATGCCAAGAGGCAAACAGGCACAGGTTTAACATTAAAAGACAATAAATAGCCATGAATGTCTATAGGTGAAAGTCACTCTCCCCTGCAGTTCTAGGGGCCCAGTATAAATCTTTTAAATTATAAATCAATAAATAGTTAATACAATAATAGGAATCTTTATAAATATTTAAGTAAGAGGATAGAGACAGAGTGGAGGTTGAGGCAGAAAGTCAGTGGAGCTGTGTGTTCTACTGAGTGCACAAAGTAACCCTTCTGCTTATACACACTACATACAGATTAACTGTGAATACACACGGAGGCTGAAGTATGCCCACATACTGTGCAGTCAAACAACTGTCAAAAATGACGGCCTACGGCTAAGTCTGTGTCAATCAGTAAAAAAAAAAAAAAACAGAAAAAAATCATATTGTTAAAATAAAACCATTGGCATGTATGTAAAATAAGATTTCCAAATTGTTCCAAAACATTTTTCTTTGGTCTGAAATGCTAGTGGCTTGTCTGCTAGCAGTGCAAATTGACTACCACCGTACCAACAACAACTTATAACTGTACTAACCGTGCAAACAGACCCGAGCTTGTTTAACAGACTGGTTCACAGACATGGACTATGTTATCCACCTCAGTAAACTCGGCAAACAAGGCAACGTAAACTCACTGGTGGGCATTTACAGCTGATGATGGCACCAGATGTCAGCAGGAAAGTAGATGAAGGCCGAGAAAGGAGAGGAAAACTTCGAATCCATTTACTAGTAGTGGTTTATCTGTGAGTCCTAGTTGTCTTCAACAAAAGCTTGTAAAACTACCTGTATAGCTACTGCTGAGGTCGGTATTGGTTGTGATAACCAGCTCAGCATAAATGTGGCTTCTCTTAATTAATCCAGTGCATCCTCATCTCCTAGTTTTTTGGAAATTTAAATAACGAGGCCGAACTGTTCGGTAAATTCTGGCATCCACGCAAGATGCTTTTGCAGCTAGCTAGCAAACTGTAGGCTTGAGTAGGTGTAGTGACTCGTGATCAAGTAACTACTGACGCTCATGTGGTCTAGTTTTTCTAACCTTAATGTTTTAGCGGTCATGCATAGTATGACTCCAGTCTGTCATCAAGTCAGGATTTCTGGCCAGCCCAAAAAGTCTTGAACACAGAAATGATGAGAAACAATGTTTTAAGTCTGCAGTTCAGTATGACATCGTTCATGTTTTCAGCATTTATTTTCAGACGTGTGCAGTCTTTGGAAACAATTTTCTTCCCCCTTGAATTTCCTTTCCGCAGACTTAAATTGATTGCATTATTTTTGCAAATAGTGTAAATCTCAAATCACAGGCAATCAACTTTGGAGTTACGCTCCTTTTTGTAAACACAGCATGACAGTCTTTGGCATTCATACTACCAGAATATAAACAACAGCCATGTTTTAGCTGCACGCAGGGTGCTAACATGAACCAAATGCATCTACTGACAGAATGTGTTTTAACACCATAACTGAGCAAAAGAGAAACATAGCAAATATCTTTTCAAAACGTACTTTCACACATTTTTTTTCCCTCCCCTCTGCCTGTTTATCCTCCCATCCTTCTATCTCTCTGACAGCCCTAACATTGTTCCCCCTCTCCGTCGGGAGTTAATTTGCCGGAACAGTCCCGCTGCACACTGTGATCACCTAGTGAATACCCCCATAATTCTCTCTGCCTATGCCTCTCCCTCTCATCCAGCCATGGAAATGACACCGAGGGGTTGACAGTTCAATTTACCCATAACGGATGGTAGCTATCACGGCAGCAGCCGTGCGCCAGCCCTTTCCTGTTGACTTTTATTTTTACCTACCAAGAGAGGGATGCTGCTGGAGCGCGTCCCGCCATTCACCCTTCTCGACTCCAGCGGCGCCTCCTCTCCTCATCATCACTGCTGGTCCTCTGGGGAGAGATGCTGCCACTTGTTTATGTGACCCTGTCAGAACCCCCCTCCTCTACACATACACATTATTCTCCCCTGTGTACTTATCAAGCAAATTATCCCTCCATTACCACCCCCTCCTCTTCTCATCTCCCTGTTCTCTTCATAACATAATGGAGGAGTTATTGATCTATATCTATGGTCATGATGCCTCTCAGCTTGTTGTTGTTACCCCCTCATCATGCCATTGATATACTCCCCCCCTCCTCCTCTCTTCTTCTAAATGATTTTCTCCTTCGTCTTGCCTCTTTTCCATTATCCAGTTCCGCTTTACATAAATCTACGAGGTCATTAGATCCATCAAAAGCTAATGAACATCATCCATTTCCTCTGCCCCTGTCTCTCTTTTTTTTTTCTCAATTTCAGTTGGCTCACTTTCTCTGGCCTTCACTTGCACACACATTCAACATTCAAGACCTTTATTTATCACAAACACAATTATACACAGTGTAACGCGTGGTGAAATGTATTTAGCACCTGTTCCGGACCGAAACAATAATAATAATAATAATAATGAGAGGAAGAATTCTGATGCACATGTATAGCTTTGCACAGATGCGGTTTTGCGAGCTCTCTTGTGAAGACAAGGCAGACTCATTTGCCTACACCAAGGCCCCTGATGAGACAAACAGATGACCAGCAGTTCATAATTTTACAATACAACTGCTTAGCAACTGTTGTACAATGGACCTACTTCATGCACAATTTAAAGTGCTGGAGCTGAGGGTCTGAATACTTTAATAGATGAGGGATTTCAGGTTTTGGTTTTGTAAAATATATTTGCAAAAATGTCTCAAAACATTTTGTCATCAAAAAAAAATCAATTTAAGTAAATCTGCAGGATAATAAAACATGCAAAAAGTCCTACCTACATGCCAGACTAATGCACACACACTCCTCTGCTCTCTTTGTCTGTCCCAAGGAGACATCCTGACATAGCTGTCAGCCGTGGTGTCTATTTGTGTCATTCATTACCCTCCTGTCTCCTTTGCTAATAATGAGCTGCACCTCTAGAAAAACAATTATAGATAGGGGACAAATTCACTTATACACCTCTGCCCCTTCCCCCTCATCAGCTTTCTTTTCATTTTCACTAATAGCTATTAACCAGTGCCTCCATCCTGAGAATATAGCTGACAGATAAATGATGAGACAGAGACCCGTGTCACTTATTTGTAATGTTAACCAGACAGTCTGGTGGCTGCCCATCCCCTCAGTGCTTGTAAAATGAGCTCGTCTGTCCCTTTGGTGATGCATGAATGTCATAATGGGGAATATACAGCCACAGCGTTGTCATTGAGCAAAGGTCAAGGCCTAGAGGAAGACCAAGAAGTAATTGCGCAATATTTTGGGTTTGGTGTGTCTACATTGTCTCCTTCTATATCGATGTCTGCAGCCAACTCAGATTGAATTTGTGGAGAACTCAGCTCCTCTGTTCATGACAAGCAGATCCAAAACCAAAAAAATTCAATCGATGTTGGTGCATAATCAAAGACAGTGCCTCTCTGCCTCCAAATGTCCAATTTAACTGCTGGCACTGAGCCGATATAAAGGTGAGCACACAGGGGTACACAGGTTTCTCTCTGCAATTTGATCTAATCAGAGTCTGATTCAGATTCTGTCAGGACACCATGTGAGCAAGCAGCTCTGAGCAGCTTGCCAATCAGCCAACTAGCAGCAAGAGGGGACATCCAGCGCTTCTGGTGACGGCCCATGGTTTCTCTAATCACTGAAGCAGAATGGAAACTTTTTGGCATAACAAGGCCCTTTTCTTCTACCTGCAGGGTGGTCTTGACACTTTCAGAGCCTACCTCAGTCAAGTGATTCAGCAAATAACATTGTTTTACAATGCAGGAGATATTTTTACCAGATCAGACTCTGAATTTGGTTTAAAAAATAAAAAAATGGCTAAAAATATCCTGAATGTTTGGTCATGCAGTCGATAACATTTTCTGAGAGTTGTAAGTGAGGTACTCTATGGACTGGATATTCATTTGTGATGACATATTTTTAATTCAGCTGAAATGCATGTATTCTATACCGTTTTTGCTGTAAAATAAATATGCCGTGATGTCTCCGTGGATTAGGCGAAGCAATAAAAAAAAAGAACACATCTTATGAAATTGCTTTCGATCGGACTGTCTCTAAATACTTTGGCAAAGTAAGTTACGGGATTTTTAATCATTTAATGAGTTATGTATTCATTAAGGGATTAAAAAGTAAAATAAAATAATTCAGTTTGGAAAGTTTAAAGAACCGACTGACTAATGTGCGTGTCTGCTGTACAGGGAGAATAGATCATTGTTATTGAGTGCCTCAATTACAGTGATCAATTTCAGAGATTTCATTATTGTCCTCGACTTAAGAAACACTTTCCAGAAATCATGAACGTAATCACATCCATAGAAATTGTATTATTCTTCATATTACTTCAAGTATGTGTAATTAAGTGGTCAGGCTCACGGCAAATATATCACCCAGCTAATACTAGCTTTTTTTTTTTTTTTTTTGAAATGTGTCGTATCCAGAGGACTTTGTGGAAAGTTGAAATACTTGAGAAGGAGCATAATGATGTACTGTCGTCTGTTTTAGTGTCAGCTACAACCCAGCATAGAGAAAGTGACTATTTAGAACTGTAGTGTCTCCCTCTTACTTGATTTTATATATAAACACACATAAAGGACATTGTAAGAATATTATTTGAAGGCATTTGCACATTTTAAAATATCAGTATTTGATCTGTAAACATGCAATACATTCTGCATTTGTGTGTATATGTGTGTTACGTGAGGTTATTATCAGCCTGAGTGGGGAAGAAGTCCCCACTCAGCACCTAGCAAGCCTTAAACTGCAGTCATAGCACTGTAATGTAATGGGAGGGAGAGAGAGAGAGAGAGAGAGAGCTGGAAAAAGTGAATTTTCAGCAGATTTTAGGCAAAACATTCCTTCTTCTGCTTCCTCTGTCAGCTCTGTTTAAACATCACGGGCTGCCTATCCTGACCAGCAGGCCATTTGAATCTTTAAGCAGCAGAAGAAGAAGATGAAATGCATCCCCAACAAAGCCGTGGTTAATGTTTAAAGAGAAAATAATGGAAATACAATGTCAGGATCACACCAGAGAGAATCAAAAATGTACTTTATTACAGGGGAATATGACTAAATAATATATTAGATGTGCATGTTTTACATCATTGTGAATACTGAAACACCGCTGAATGGGTGGAATGTATACGAGGTGGTGACAAGCCGTGGGCAAGTAAACAAACAAGCAAACGAGATGTTTTTAATGGATGGTGGAGAATGTTTGATAATGGATGCAGGGCTACAGGCACATGGTTTTCTAGACAAAAGGACTGTGACAGTTTTGCTTGCTCGCATTTTTGTGGTGATGTTCTGCTAATCTTAATGTATTTTTGAAGCCTGCTTTTCGGTGCTTACACGGGTTGGGTTGGTCATCTGTGAACGTTGCATGAGAAATTCATGTGTTTTATACAGGCAGAGACACATGTACGAAAGATGGTAAAGCACGTATTTTCTCGTATGATAATCACTTGAAAGAAAATCCCTTAAAATAATCTATATTCAAGTTTAACTTCATCCAACTGGAGGCTAGTTTTCTTCCGTTGAGTTGTGGCCATTCCTACCCAGCCTAAACCGAACATTAACAAACATGCCCACAAAGTATTCAGCAGCACTGTCTGTGAAGTGTGCTCAGGAAGGTCAAGCACTCTGGCTGCCCTGAGGACAGCACTAAAGTCATTCAAGCTTATTTTAGTGCGTGGACACCCTGATACTCATACACATCTTAAGTATGACCTGTGGCAATGAAACTGAGTGCAAGCCTGTGGTCTCTGATCACTCACTTGGTGTCCTTGGCTTTATGTTTGGCCAAAGTATCACAGGATTTAAATGCATTTGGCACTGAACAGCCATGGCTCACTGTCCTAAAGTTCACATTTAATCAGGATGGCCTGCCAAGTGTCACAATGCGGGGACATTTCACTGAAATCTGTACATGAATGACATTTGGTAAACATTGTAAGGATCAGGCTTGTGACAGAAATGCAAGAAGTGCAGCAGCAGCACTGCAGATTTAGAACAGCTCTGCCTGAAGTTCAACCCAGTGACACTAGGGGGAGCAAGTCCATTAGAAGTTGTGCAAATTTGTGCTGGATACTGTGGTGAATTCATCTGAGCGTAATTTATCATGTGTTTCATCGTCATTTCATTACCAAAACATACTGTTGATTATTTTTCTAAAATGTAAGAGACACTGCCACAGCAGACACGCGGTTCTTGTTTTATTCCCAGTAAGCTTCATCCTCGGCTTCAGTCAACGCAGCTGCACTCGCAGTGTCTTTAAGCTCAGAGCAAAAACTGCAGGATGTTAAATGCTGACCGAGGGAGAAAACAGACGTTAGCTTTGGCTGTGAGTGTTTAACTCTCACCACTCTGGGCTAAAAATAATCCGTGCTGTCCAAGAACATGGAAAGAAAGGGAGGTGCAAGAAAACCAAGGCAACTACAAAATGGTGTCATTAGTTTTTATAGTTTGCTAAGGAAACACTAATAAGCCGTAGCTGGTAAACCATACCTGTAATTAGACGAGAGTTGAGGCAGGGCATGCTATTTATTTGTCAGCTATGTAGTGCCAGCTTGTGGCTTGGGTTCCCACACCTTCACCGGGACAGTTAGGGTTGCTTTTGGTGAGGCTTTTTTCATGCCTAGGCCAGGATGAGAGACCTTCCTGCCTTTTAGTGGTTTTAACCTGCTGGGACACCACACAGCTGATAGAATTCAATTCCCATACAATTATTAGCGGTACTATTTCAAGATTACCAGTTCTGAATTCACTATTTCCTACATTTACTGTTGAGATGTTTGTATGATATGCAGTGTGCCACATGTTACAGATGCCAAAATGACCACTGCACCACTCACCAGCTGAAGATGATGAACAGGTAATATTAGCGTTTGAAATTAGATGGTAGCAACAACACCTACAACTCAGGTTTCCTACACATACACTGAGTAACTTAGTGATATAAAAATGTTTGCTGGAATTCCCAAACCTTTCAAAACGTGCTCAGTGGAGTGAATGAGGAAGAATGTGTGTTTTTTGGAGGGATTTCAAATGTGTATCTCATCAGCGTGTGGTAGTGATTAGACAGTGAGGTGAAGGTGAGCCTCAGGTGGACTCTTTCTAATATTGCTTTTTCTATTCCTTTCTTTCTCTCACCCAGTTATTGACACCCGGTAGCCCCTCGCACATCCCCCTGGAGTCCCATTATGCAAATTTGCCCCGTGTTGTGAAATCGCCGGGGTACACACGGTGGACCACTTCACCCGTGATGTTTTATCAAATTCGGCTAATTGATCTAAAACAAGGATGTGGTGCAGAGCCAAAAGGGTTTTTATCAGATGCCTTGGCACTGTTTCCCTTTCTTTATTCTTCCTTTCCCGTTTCAGATCATCATCAGCTTAACTCAAACATGACTTGTTTATTAACAAAAACTTTTAAGGAAGTATCAGAGGGTTTTAACCTTCTGTGAACTTGCTCATAGTGTGTCTCGCCCATCTATTGTAATTTTACTGTTGCTTCCCTCTAGGTCTCTTTATCTGTCCCTCTTTGTCTCTCGCTTTGGTTGAACATTTATTTGCAGTGACTGATCAAGTTCAGCGGAGCGTTCAAAGGACGTGTCATGAGCTTGAACAGAAGCCAGTATCTGCAGCACTTCAAAGCCACAACCTACCTATACCCCCCGAGGTGACAGTAGCTTCAGGGCATGCCGTGTTACTGGCTCCAGTAGTTATACCATCATCCAGTCACTGGTTTTTCACTTCAGCTCCCCCCTTAGATCTTTCAGTGAGCAAGAAGATAAGACTGCAGCAAGATGTGGTTAAGAGCTAGTGTCTTGCACGCATGGTTTATTTCTGTTCTGCTGTTCCATCCCATTATTCTCTGCTTCCTGTTGTTTAAATGCTAAGCAATGGAAATTCAATTGCACATCTTTGTCTTTGATCATGTTCCACATGAGCAGTTGAGAAAAAAATCACTGTTCTGAGAAATGTTGTAAGGCCCGTTTTACACATCAAGACTTGGTGCTCATCTTTTTTGAATAAAGACACACGGCAGCTCATTTAAGGAGAAAAACTCCCCCACACAAGTCTCTCAGGCCAAACTCCAGGCCCAAACGAACGCCGACAGATGACATATCTCCCTCCAAGTTAGGTTTATGTTAATGGGAGACCCTCGCAGGTGGAGGTCTCCTCTTACACAAACACCAGCCGGTGATTGCCTCCACTTAGGACCAGTAAAAGTAATAAATGATGACCGATCAGGTCACACTGTAAATTCTGTCCAGTCAGTCTGATGGATGGCCAGGTCTAGGTGTGGTCTGAGCCAGGTCTGGTAGGTTTAACAAGTCCTTGGTTTCCTCCCCTGAGCTTGTGTCTGTCTGAAAATCATTCCAGCGGGAAGTCACAGTGGAACATTTTTCTCCTTGGAGAAGAATCACAGTTTTTATGATACCTCATCCATTTTCCCTGACTCAATCTTCCTCATCCGGTGCTCCCTACTGAAATGTAAATATATTTTGCTGAGCTGTGGTCTATCTGGTTTTTCCCAGATAGGATGGCTGAGCTAAGTCAACAAGAGTATTTGTGGAGCTTCAGATTATGCTTAGTTACAAAATTTAACACTTTTGCCACTTCTCAGTCAAATTCATTTTTGGTTTAAATCAAGTTCAGCCCGTACAAACTTGTATTAAAATGGCTTTGACAGTTTGGCCTTATGATCGTCTCAGGCAGTTGAATGAGAGTCGTAACCAAGACTAATTCCATCTCTGCAAATGGTAGCTTTTACAAGTAAATGAGTAGTCACAGGTCATTTGATTTATTAAATGTAGGACCACAATACTTTTAGTGTTTCCCTGTAGTATGTAGCCCAACAACCTCTGAAAACAAAATGTCATTTTCAGCATTAGTGATGTCCAGTACAAATCAGTACTGCAAAAACTGATCAATCTGGTGTCAGTTCACTTGTCACATATTTAGAGAAATGACATCTTTCATGAATTCATAGCAGATCAGTTTGATTCTGCTTTTGATTTTTAACTAAACAAAGCACAAAACAATGTTTTGTGGATTTGTGCTTTTTTCCCTCCATGTCAGAAACGTCATAGCATGATGCATAGGACTGACAGTTTACATCAGCAGAGCAGGTCTGGCCTGTTTTGAGGATTCATAAGTTGTTTTTTGTTTAGTTTTTGCTCATCAGTTTCAGGATTATGACGTAGTACTAAATGTCTGAGTAACAAAAAACTGTTGGCTAAAGTTGTCAATAATGCATTTAATTAAAGATTTCCCTCAGTGCATGTTTGAAGAAGAACATTCTCACCTCTGAATAATGATTTGTGTCTGATGTGGTTTTTGCAATTAGAAAAACCAAGTTAGGAGTCATTTCTTTAAATTCCAGTTTAGAATGGACTCCTCCCTTACTGAAAAGTCATTCAAATGTTTAGTTATTGAATATGAAACACTACTATCAGTGCATGTGCAATGCTTGTTTAAGTTGAGTATGTATCAGAATGACTGCTTGAATGTACACAACTTAAACTCAGATTTTACTTGAGCCCAGAAAAGACTGTTAGCAGAAGAATTTGAAACCAGTCTTCTAGTGTCCAACTCTGAACATAGATCATTCTGAACCGTGAAATATCCAAATGAAGGAAACACTCACCAAAACATACACATTGTTATATTCAAAGTAAAAAGACAAAGAAACATGATTTAACATCCGTTATTTGTTCTGCACATCTCTATATCTGTGTGGCCACAATATCCAGAACATATTGGTAAATATCTGCAGTCTTGTTTGACTTGGCCGCTGCGCATCCTGTGGGGATTGGTGCTGAATCCCTTTCCTTGTGGTTGTGTGGTAATCTCGGTTTTACATTCAAAATCTCTAACACATTGCAGAGTTCTCTGTGTTTTCATAGAAGTCCGTACAGGATGGACTTAACACTTGAGAGAGCAAGAGCTTAGTTTAAAATGATACAGCTCAGGCGTGAATATTACTTTGTGATGTGTGAAATGGGTCAGTGCCAAACAATAGTCTTCTACAAGTGGGATGGCTTTAATTAATACTGTAGAAGTGAATCTAAAAAAACCCACTTAGGTCTGAAGTAAAGCACATTGTCTTACGCTTTCTACAACTTTTTATGCAAGGGTGGGAATTAAAACGGGCATTCATGGCTGTCAATGAACTGTGGTTTTACTCAACACAAAGTAAATCATTTTTGTGGCCACAATTAAAAAAATCCCCCCTCTGCTATAAAACTCCGGCAATATTATGTTCGGTTCTCCAGGGTTGCGGTATAAATCCATGCTGTCTGCCGCGATTCACTACGCCACATTAAATTCTTTTAGATCAATTAAACTTCCCATCTCACTTTACAAGCCACCAGTCTTAATGTTGGCTCCCCCTTACCCTTTGAGCAGGGGAATACTCTTACAGGGTACACGACGCAGGGTGCTCTGCAGAATTTATTTAGCCATTACCAAACGAACTGCAGGGGTTAAGGGAATGCTTGAATTAGTCATATTCCGACTTTTATGCGTAGGAAGTGTGGAAATTACATAGGGTTGCCCATTAGAGTGTTTTTTTCTGTTTCTATGAGAGTCACGCACATTGTAGTTGTCAATACGTTGGATGCTTTGGACATAATTTTGGAATTAATAAAATTAAAAGCAGACAAGCAGTGATAAAAGACCAAATTCTGTAAGTGGTGACTGCATTGCCACCTCGCTTTCTGACATAACCAAAGTATTCCAGACATAACCAAAGCATAATTCTGGCACTCGAACAGTCATGGCTGCTTAACAGAGATATGGAAGCGCATTATGTATGGGTCTCGCTTGGCTGCTGTTTACGACTGGGACTTGTATGAATTCCGCTCTTTGTATTTTTAGTGGAGGGATGATCTGAGAGTGAACAGGTGGACTCGGGGCTCTGTCACCAGTAAGCAGACAGATTTGCAGTTCTGTAGTCTGTGAATGTTTTAAATGCTATCATACTGAAATAAAGCGCTCTAACCTTTGTGATGTGAACCTTGCGTTTTCGCAATAGCACCGAAATCTTTACACGCTACACATTTCAGGCTCACGTTTTTGTCGTCGACTTTACATTTGTTTGCGTGTGTTGTAAACATATTGCTCTTCTGCTGTGCTATTTGTGTGCACTGTAAAGGTCATTCTCACTCTCTTAGTTTTCACCCATAGTTATTATTCGCATTCACAGACCATTAAACCTTTAACAAGCTGTAAGCTACGCCTGAATATCAATTATTCTTTAATATGCAATACCAAAGAAAATAGCAGACTGGCAGGCTATTGTTAATAGACTGAATAGGACCAGGTGTGCACCCTGAACGCATCAACATATATTGCACTTTTTGGGGACCATTTTAAAAATTAATTGCTGTAATTTTGTCTAGCATCCCCACCCTCTAACCGCCCCCTACAGAGACTTAAAGAGTTAAGGTGCGTGCTGAAGTCAAGCTAAGTAAATTCACTTTATGACACTGCTGTGACATGTGCATCTGTGATTTCACACGCTTAATGTAAAATTTACAGTTGCTGTATTGAATGTCACACGGGTTGCGGGGGAGAGCTGGGGGTAACCGGAGCCCCCAGAGAACAAAGCGGGCGTTTTTGCCCCGTCCCCCCTTGCGCATGCCTCCCCGGCTGCCACCCCTCCCCGCTGCTCTTTACAGCTGTGGAGGTGTGATCCGAGCACGACGGTTGGCCTTATAGCCGTTAAGCAAGCACCACGGCGCTTCTAATAGCCCGAGGCCTTAATGACCAAAACACCTGGAAGTATGGGAGCGTAGGCAAAATGTGCTTTTCTCAGGGAGCTGGTAGAAGTATGGGTGAGTGGGTGGATATAAAACAGAGGCTAGGTCCAGCCCCCCCCCCCCACCGTCTCCCACATGGGCACTCACTCTTGCATACATGATCATGTGAGTGACCACGCTCTGGACGCCTCTGTTAGAACGGAGTGGTCATGTTAAGAAGAGAGAGGCCCACGCTCACTTAAAGTTCAAACATGGATTAGCCACGCTTGTCCCATGGTGTCATGTTCAATGGCAGACCTCCCCCTCAGGGAAGTGATCCCACACACTACCTTCTAGTATTGATTTAGTTCTATATAGATTATCAACCCAAATCGCGCGATTAAGCTGCAAGTCCTGCATTGTGTCGATGCATAAAGGCTTTTACCTGGTATTGTTTTCCAAGTCCCCCAAGTTATTTGAGATCTGCTGCCATTCGAAAGATTCATGTGATTATTAGCAGTGAAATCAACTTGGGTGCCAGGTCCATAATCCCAAGAGGAGAATGTGTCTGTTTGGCATTTTCCTTAGTCTGTATAAATTCTATTTTTACTCACCAGAGTAAGTTCTGAGATGTTAAAAATGTTAGGCACAAACTATAATAGAATGAAAATATGAAGTTGACTTAAGTGTCAGTAGTTGCATTATTCTGAAAGGTTGGTCATTTTTGAAAATAACTTCATCTTGTTTGAGTCGTGTTGCAGTTTTTGACGTTGTAAATCTATTAATATAAATATATAATAGTATTGTTATGCTGCCAACAAACTCTAGTACCCAAGAAATAGTTAGTAGTGGATATTAGGTCGATGATGTTTATGGGTTCATACATTTGTTTGCTCAGATTGTGATCGTTTTAACTAGTTGCTATGATACAGGTTCTAACTTTAGACTTTGAAGTTCAATTTTCCTTATCCATCGTCCTATTATGATGCCTCTGCTACAGTTTTATTTATGAATGTACACTTTTTTGTTTTTGTGGCAGGTTCTACTGGACATTTCCAAACATAGCACCCCATGTATTGCACATCTCATCTTCGCTAATGAAGGTACTGCTTGACTTTTCGGCTGCTCCTTTTAGCCACCTGGTATTCTGTTAAGCTTCCTTGACATGGCTCTAATGGGGACACAAACACATCTTCTCCTCCTTCCCATCTTCCACCTATAAGGAAACAAGCTGCTGTTATTCCACCAGCAAGTTGTAAACCTGTAATAAAACCGTGGCATGGCCCCTATGTGCAGTATGGGTAATGGTCTATATACTTTAATGGTACACTGGACCAGGCCATATATTTCTCTTCTTATGTGAGATTCTAAAAGCTAAGGTAGCGGATGGGGTTTGTGGTCTGGCCAGTGAGTTTGATGTAGTGTATGCATGTTAATGAGTACCATCTCCAGTAGTGGATGGAAAACATTATCTGTCTCTAATATTCAGAAGGATTTATAGGCTACGATGTTGTGTGTATTGAAATCGTTGAAAAATGACAGTCGTATTTTCAGAAAACAAACTTTCCTCCAACTGCTGTGAAGCATTTAACCACATAAGTAAAAAACATTTTGGAAAAAAAAAAAAACACCAACAAAAACCAAAGTCTTGCTGAAAAATCATTTGTCATTTTTCTTTCCACATTTCAGGCCCGAATGTCTGTTTAGAATAACATAACCGTGTCGCAGAACCACTGTAAACGTCAGCGTACAGTACGTGATGGTAAATTCTTGCCAGTGCGACTTGTATCCTTTTATCTTTCAGAAAACACATGACTAATTCTGTAACACTGCACCGCACGCATGCTCTGATGCTAACCATCTCTTACAAATTTCATAACAACAAGAGAGGATAGGTCTTTCACCACCGCAACCGCTAAACACTCCTACGAATTAGATCCAAATGTGGTAATAGACAACATGTATTTGGGGAGTGCAGATGTAACTCCAGGCTGCAGCCACATGATACTGACGATCAGTGCTAAGTTGCGGTTGAGACAGATGTCTAAACACACAACAGCGTTGACAGACCGAGGCCCAGTGTTTACAGTTGCCTGAGGGAGCGACACGTTGCATAGACACTGAGCGGGGACTTTACCTCCTCTCTGTTAATTAGTGCTCACTTAATTAGTGATCCTACTGGAGATCAATTGGGATCCGATTGTAGATCAATCAGGTAATATACCTGCAATTTTACTGTTAAGGTTCAAAGCTAATAAACAGTAAATGATTACAGATGGTGCTCGTAACACATTGACTCCTAAATGTAAAGTTTCTGAAGCACCGTATCTCCCAGTAGAGTTTATTACGGACTTCTCTGACTATTCAACATTCTCACCCCATCTTGCTTCAGCTGCAAATATTTCAATTGATAAGAAATACTGTTCTTTGCCTATTGGGACTTTTGACAGATGAGGCAGGAAGTTGCATTCCATTAGACATCTGCTGATCCAACCAAAGACTTTTTGTCTCGCTAGTTAGAGGTCAGCCAGGTTTAAAGCCTGATCATTTCACCTGTCTGGCCTCGGCTACCCTGAGGAAGGAAGTTGCATGTGTAAAACTGCTGTAATGGAAGTGATCCAAGAAAACATTGCAGTTTTAGTGTGCTAAAGGAATGCTGTGGTGTTGTGTATGCTCAAGGCCTTTTTTACAACTTTATCAGCTCTGCTTGTTCCCACTGGTTTGAGAAGAAAGCTCAAGTCCTGTGTGTCTGTACCCAAGTTTGCACAGTTTTTTAAATTCATATAATATGCAGTGTACACATGCAAACACACATGCATATCCATAGTCATGCACCAATTGCTTGGTCCTGTTTGTGTCCACAGGTAAGTTCCATGTTCCATACAAGGATGTTCATGGTGTTTTTTAAAAAATTTGTAATAAATATTTTTTTAGTGGTTATTCGTAGGGCTGGACCCAAATAGCCGACTATTCGTTTGCTGTGCTGGTATCGGGATAGCAATTTTGATCTCCGAATATCCCCACTACCGCCAACACTGATGGTGGATACAGTAACACACCCCCCCCCCCCCCAAAATATTCGGGACATTCGTCATTAATTGGGCTGAATATTCAGAGGACAGAAACTGCTATTTGGACCAAGCCTTGTTGTACATATTGCATTTTTGTCCTTATGGAATAGAAGGATAGCGCGGAATAGAGATGCACGATGTTGGATTTTTGCTGATAATTTCAACTCATTTTGGCCGATTGCAGATATATATGCAAATATTTTTTCCACCTAATTGCAGAGAATTTTAAGTCTCTCCTGAAGTGAAACCAACATATTATTATGCTCACTCCTTCAGTGATGACCAGCTGGCTGATGCAGTCATAAAGCCTTTTCAAATGAACACATTGACTAAGCAATATAAGCTTTGATCCTACATGGAAAACATATTTATTTTTATGCAACATTTTTAGGCGAAACTGTAAACCTTTAGCTTAACAGGAGTTATCTACCTGTTAATGTTCATTTAGCTGATAATGTTCATTTTAAAGTCTATATCAGCTGATACCGATGATGACTGGTATCTTTGTGTATCTGTAGTCAGGATAAAACCGCACCAGAGGTTCTAACTATTTTACACATTTTTTAAAATCTGTGTAAAAATCCTTGACTTTAGCTTCAAGACAACAGCCCCAAACTAACACAGTCCTGCTTCACATGACAGCTACAAAAGATTAGAAAATTTAGAACTCTTTTTGACACCCTGATCACAGTTTGCATCTACATTGGGTTTCTACTGTCACATTTACGTTTGTGTAACAATAGTAATTGTGCATTTTAAAAAACTTGCTTGTTTTGTCAAAAACGGTGAAGGCCTTTAGATGTTGCTTTTTTTTTTGTTAATTGTTCATCTTCGCTTTTCTACCATTAACACTGGAAATAACTGGGTAGAATTCATTTTTTTCCAGATTGCCAGTTAATTAAAGGGTCTTCCATTGCTCTGCTGTCTAAAATATAATATCAAGTGCCACCTTACAATTATGAGCTGATATTCTACTCACGGAAGCATAATAAAACATATCAAGGTGCTCACTTAACACTGGATAAAAATCTAAAAGATAATACTTTGCTGTAAAAATGCAGTTTCTTTTTTTATGTGCTTTTTTTCTTTCCTTCATATGTGAATGAAACTAGATTTTTAACTCCGGTTCCACATCCACAATGCAGTGATGGAATTAAGGATGAGGCAGACCTTTTTCCTTAAAGAAAACATCTCTTTTTCATTTGTGCCACAAATTCGATGGACGTAGCTGAATATGACAAACACTTAAAGTAAACATAGCTTTGAATTGTTTTATACAACGGCTTTATTAAATGAAACCACAGTAATCAGAAGTGTTTACTGCATTTACCTTTGGTAATCTTTTGGAAGACAGATTATGTTTCGGTGCATGAATTCTGTAATTGTCAGTGGAATATGTATTGAAAGTAACACAACCCGGGTCACCTCCAAGAAGGGCTTTCTCTTATTTTTTCCACTCCGTCTCACTCCAGATCATGTTTAATGTAACAAGAAGAGGGATAATCAAAACAGCAGTCAGTTCAGCCCCAAATCTGGTGTCGAGGCTGTGGCTAGACAGGAAATTGATGTGGAGAGAAATGGCTCAGTGGCAAAAACCTTCACTATTAACTCAGCCACGTATGGTAGAGATAGGTGCAGTCAGCAAAAAAAAAATTGGGCTCCACACAGGCAGTTGCAGGTTTTTGCCAGACTGCGCTCCCCTCAGCTGCGGCCTGTTCACACCTCGTTGTCTCCATCCACCTTCACTCGCTGATAATCACAGAGCAGGTCTTTCCTTTTTACACTCCTTTCCTTTTCTCCCACTACAGCTTTGGCCAGGAAAGAGCTTTCACAACTCAACTTGTGTGGCCACCCAAAAAGCGAGGCTGAGTCCAAAAGTTTTGCAGAAACTCTGTACAGCTAGTCCTTGGGTTTCCACAGGATTGAGGAAATGAGAAGGAGAAAGAGGAAGAGGGAGACTGTGTGTGTAATACATAGAGAAACACAGACAAGCGAGAGTGAGAGCTGTGTGGAAGCTCACCAGTGGAGAAAGAAACCTGATTTATTATCACCAAAAATCAACTGCAGATGTCAGCTCACAGATTCTCCCTCTGCCACCAATTATAGACACTCACGCAAAGATCTACTCAGCGCCAGAGTCTGCCTCGTCACACACACACACACACACACTTACAGATACTTAGATTTACACAGCGCCATGTACATGCGTTTACACACATACGCATGCACACACTCCCTTCAATTTGGTAAAATCATAGCCCCGACTGCTGAAGCTGAAACGTAAGGCCTTTCACCAACCTGGATGATTTCTCGCCGCTCTCTTTAAGTCGGTGCCAGTGACGGCTAATGAAGATGTCTATAAGAAGCATTAGTGGTGTGATGTCAGCAATAATACTCCTTGGAAAGATTTCTACCCTCGAGCTTTTTTCCCCCTGCATGTTGTTCCACTGTGTCTATCATTATGGGCTATTTCAGGTCGTTACTGTAATCACCAAACCATCCTCGGGATTTAGTCTAATCTGTCTGTAGAATTTTGGATTTCATTGTTTGGAGGGAGATGTGAACTTGATAATGGCTCATACAAATCACGTACAGGAAACATGATTGAAACGCTGTTTCATCCAACATTGTGCAGTATGCGCACGTAATCATAGAGTCTAAGGAAACTTGCTTGAATTTATGTTGTTATTCCGATACTGGAACTCCTGAGGCAGACATCAAACCCAACTGAAGCCCTTGTGGACTTAAGTTAAGGATGACACAGGCTATATCCAAACTAATACCTCTACTATAATTACACCTAACATCCACACTATTCTGGAACTTAAGGAACCCAAAAACAGAGACTTTAGTAAATGCTGTTGACCCTGTTTAAATTCAGAAAAGTCCAGAATTGTGTTTTACTCTGGACGGGTAGAAATGGAAACTTGGAAGGAATGAAGCCGATACTCATGTTGGCTTTCTAATTGGTCTTGACAGTCACGACGCATCATTCCTTGATTCGTTGCACTCCTGCTAGTTTTTTTTTTAGATGAAAATAAAGACATCACCATTGACGACCAGTGGTTAAATCAACGTGGGTAGTGATTCCAGACATTGCTGACCTTGTAGTCTATGCTAGTGGCAGATAAGAAAATCTGTGGTCCTAATTTTCGCCAATGCTTTTCCACAACTAAGCAACCAACCCCCTGCTCCACGCTTACACTGGCATGGACGTGCCCAATGTACTTGAATGGTCATGTGATATGTGTTTGCAGGCGTGTTAGTGTGTATGGAGGTAATTTCTGAAACAGTCCTAAAATGCTTGTCTGGATGGAGATCGTTTTTGTCATTAAAACCTGTTTTAATGTGAAAATGTATTAGTGTGAATGTAGCTACAGAGAACTGACCAGCAGGAGGACTTCCTCATACAACTCAGAAGACCTCATAGAACTCCCATAGGACAGTGTTAGTGAAGAGAGCGGGTACACTCAGTTGTAAGTTTTTAAAATATTGTTAAGTATTTCATGTCCCACCAACTGTTTGGCAGCCAGTTAGGCAGACATTAATGCAGGGGTGCCCAATCCTGGTCCTCGAGAGCCCCTATCCTGCATGTTTTAGATGTTTCCCTCTTCCAACACACCTGATTCACATGATCAGGATCGTCATCAGGCTTCTGCAGAGCTTGATGATGAGCTGATCATTTGAATCAGGTGTGTTGGAAGAGGGAAACATCTAAAACATGCAGGATAGGGGCTCTCGAGGACCAGGATTGGGCACCCCTGCATTAATGCATTGATTCAGTCCACCATCAGCTGCAGCACAGATATCCATAATGCTGCTAACATTAATGTTAATGCTAATGTATACTTGGGCAGTAAAACGGTGGCGTATGTACCAGTGATAGTCACTTGATAAATAGTAATAAGAACATTGCTGATAGAATCTTCAATAATTCCACTTAAATGCATTTGGTGCAAACAACCTTGAAAGCACATAACTAAAACTTAACAAGACCCAACCATTCTGCATCCCTGGCTCACAACAGCCCATCATATGCCCTTATAATGGAGTCCCTTTGTAGCTTCACCAATGGCTGCCATACAGGTCTCCCGAGGCAGGCTAGTCCGGGGCGCCTGGGCCCTTCGTCACCCGCGTTACACAAACACACACACCAAACTTTCTGTTGTTGTAGGCTGTGGTTAGCTGTAACTAGTGGTTTCTCTTGTGAGACAAGCTTCATGGTCTAAAAACACCCAAGAGGTTATATCAACTGAAATTAAGCATTATTACGTGATAAGTTTTTTAGCTGCCACCCAGCCCCAGTGCAACGACATCTGCTCGTGGACATAGCCAGTCGATGAAGAATGTAGAAATCGAAAAATTGCACACAGTTGCTTGCCAGTGTGGCATATTTTGTTTTGTTTATTTGTATTATTTCAATACGAATAGTGATGCATAACCTGTTTTAGAATTGATGAGGGCATTATTATCATTTCCAGCAGCTGAGCTACAGCTTAGCAGGTGAGGGTTTTAGCTGTTCATCGTGAATCTCTCCTCAACTCGTCAACAACGTGCTGCATGTTAACCCTATGTGCTTGAATGTGTATCAGGTCTTTCTTGTTCAGTTACAGTATTTAGATGTTCTCTGTGTTTGGTCTGTTCCTTGCCTTTTTCTGTGCACCTGCCCTGTTGGATCAACACATTCTCTGTGTGGTGATACCTCCTGGTATACAAATGAAACACTGGACAACAAGGTTATTGATCTAAGTTTACTTCACCAAGCGTGCATGTCTGTCTCCAAAGTGAAATCCAGTTTATGGTCGGGAAACAGTGGGCATAATGATCTTTGAGCCAAGTGTGCACGAGCATGCAATGCCTGTCTTGTGTTAAGTGCGTTGGTGGAGGAATAACTCAGTAGCTTATTGAGTTATTCATGTTTGCCCTGTGTGTTAAATTACAGGTAGCTTTTGACACTCAAAGGGCTCCAGATAGCTGCAGTAATAAATATACTGAGTACAGGAGAAATTGGCACCAGTTTAGTCTAAGTTCGTTCCTCTTTGAAGTTGGCACCCCACAGAGGAGGAGTAGGATTAAAAATGAGCCCAGGACATTCGATTCTGACTGGCACACCAAAAACTGGAGATCACACTTTAAGAGTCATGTAGTATACAGAGGATAAATGGACTATGATGATTTGTAAAGCAGTGCATGAAATACAAACTCCTCTACATGAATTTACAATTCTAACATTTTGTAATGTTATAGTCTTGCTACAAAATCTGTCGTGTTTGTGAATAGAGGAGAGCGAGACAAGGAAAACTGCTGTCTGCTGCCAACTCGAGCAGGTTTTTTCTTTCATTGAGGGCTGTGGAAAATAAAGTATTAGCATGTATGACTACATGTGCACTCTTCAGGGCATCCAAAGCATCCAAACAAATTTGTGCCATTTCATTCATCATATTCATAGTCGGTTTTCATTGTGCGTTCACAAAACTAATTTCCCATAAATAATAGATAATAAAATGTCATATCCCATCAGGTTGATGATGTTTTACATTCTACTTAGTTTATTTAATTTATGAGCACGTAAAACACACTGTGGGTTATTATTATATTATATTTTTTTAGTTTTTGCTTACTCTGTGTCAGTAGTTGTCGTCAAAATCCAACTTGTAAACAGTTTGTGTTATATTAGATCCATACTTTGTGACCCGTGTGACTGTTTAAATCAGTGCAATGTCCCAAACAGCATATTTTTCCATTCAGAATCATTTTCTACTCAAGGAGAAACTCCTTTTTTCAAAAATCTGACTACTTATAATATATCCATCTATGTGTCTCTTGATGTGTTTTGAGCATCATTCAGATACATTATTTTCTGTCTGCTGTAACGCTGCATATCTTTAAAACTTTAGAGCTAGTGCTCAGGATTTCCTAAATTGTACCATTTCTTCCACTGGCCTGTTACCTGGAACATACTGAGTAAAAGGTGACCTTTGACTTTGAAAGAGATGATGATGATGGTAATGAATGATCCTGCCTATAATACATTACAGATTTAGTTGTTCACAATAAATCTATAGTTTTCCAACACTGTCTCCTAGAAATTATGCTCAGATGCAATTCAATTGCTTTTCCCAATTACATTGTGGTGGCAACATAATCACCAGTTGAACTGTGTTCAGAAGAACTTGTCACACCTTCTATTCTGAGGAAATCAGTTAGATTTTTTTTAACCAACCATCCATTTAACGAATAGTCCCTTTTTCAGGTCGAGACTTTTGATTTGTTGATTGTACTTAGGGTACTGAATTCTTTCTTTTGATTCACTTTTCTTTTCTTTCTCTTTTTATTTTATCCACTCTAGTCCTTTCCTGCTACTAATTCCTACTTCTGTTGTCTGTCTGTTGTTACTGGATCTTGTACTTGTCAGCAGTTCTTATATATAGTCTCACACAATTAGTGCTGTACAGAAGCACAGAGTTGATAGAAAAAATATCTATCTATCCATCTATCCATCTATCCATCTATCCATCCATCCATCCATCCATCCATCCATCCATCCATCCATCCATCCATCCATCAGTACACCCAACAGTTTTACTGGTTAGGGCAACTATTTCTTCCAAAACATAGATGCTATATATTGTGTAAAATGTAAGAGATACAAAGACAGTGGTGACAGAGTTCGTAGCCCTTTTCCTTAATGCTTGCTGAAGCATTTAATGCTAATGATCTTTGATAAATAAGCCACTGTTTGTCATCCCTTTACTGGAATATAGTGAAATAAGCAGAGCACAGATGCACAACTGAATCTGGGTGACATACTTAATATTTACTCTTTTTTTTTTTAAGTTTCTAGCCTCACCTGAAGTTTTCAAAAATCACAAGCCAACACTGAGCCTGCTTTTCCACATAATACATCCATATTGTCATTTATCTTATTAGTGTGAAGCTGTTCATTGCTTCTAGAGGTGACTGATTCTGTGATGGATGTTGTGTTTAGTGCTGTGATAAATGTGGCTCAGCGATGACAGTATTAACACAGCTGAACTAATCAAAAGGTTAATATGTTGGTTTACACTAACTTAATGATCTGTGGCCTAAATAACAATAAAGCTCAGCCTAATTAGTATGTTTATGAGAACACTTTCATTTTGATAGACGACCACGCGGCGTTCAGCGCCGCTAGCTAGCACTGCTAGCCTAATGTAAACACCTCAGTGTCCAGCGCTCTAAGTGACACACCGAGTTGTAAAAACATTTATAGGATTAAGAGGATGGTGGGGGGCAAGGCTGGATATGTGTGTGTGTGTGTGTGTGTGAATGTGAGTGTGTGAGTGTTTGATGGGGGTCAGCTGATATACTGCCCAGGCAGTTTTTCTGCTGAGTAGAGTGCTCTGAAAATGGTGTCTTTTTTTTCCTCATTTTCTTTCCTTGTTGGAGGAAACAAGTCTATGAATAAATTCCAACACTGTTTCTCTGTCACTCCTCCAGGGCGCCAGGCTAATGCTGTACACACATTCCAACGTGCACACACACACACACACACACACACAAATGAGAGAAATGTCCGCAGTAAAAGTCTTTTGTTTCCTTGGGCATGTCATTGCGGAGATCCATGCACAATATGTCACTATTTAAAGGAAGTGAAGGACTAAAACCAAGAAAACAAAATCCCTGAAACGTGAGGTCAATTTAGTTTGATTATTCATACCATACTTCTTACATTTAACACCGGTGCTGATGCTGTGTCTTTCTCCATCAACATACGTTCTCCTTGAGACACTCCAGACCAGCTGAGGAATCGACTCTGAGCAGATAACGCCGGTTTTTCTACCTGACATAAGAGCATTGCCATGTTTGAAAGGAATGTTTCCATGTTTTGATAATGACAGGCCCAAATAAGACTGCTTGTTTTATGTTAGAATGACGTGTCTGTATATGGACACATTATTCCTAGCAGGCCTTTTATGACCAAAAATATGATCTACGATAGAAGTACATAGAGGTACAAAGGGGCATGAGCACACTGCAACTCCATTTATACATCCTCTGTATAGGTGTGAGAGGATTTTTTAGATTTTTGTTTATTTTACTTTGGTGAATTCTTTAAGATATACACCACATGTAATCAATATATCTTCATGCAGTTATTTCAAGTTCATTTTTTTAATTAAAATTTGTAGATTGTTTAGAATTTTTATACTTAAAAAAAACAACTTTTAAATGCCTCTATATTAGATGCAGTTTCTTTGAATTCTCTCAACGCTCCCTTTGTCTTCTAAGACTAATTTACGCTGTTTTTCCAAATACTATCCGTTGTAAAATTTTCAGAAATTTACTTGAATGTGTCACAAGCCACAGCCTTTTATTTGCTCTACAAAGCTGTGCAAAGAGAAAATACTTTAAAAACATTGCCAACTAAAGGCTGCATAAATGTAATGTCATGTCTTTATCTCTACAGGGAAATGATAGGCTAGAATTAGCTGTGATTCTTTTAATAAGCCTCTGTTTAATGGTCTTTGGCAAACAAATTTATCTAAAGAAAACAATCTTCTAAGAAAACCCCATCATGCTTGCTCTCTAATGGCTAATCACTTGTGTTTAGCCAGTAGCGATAAATACAGAATGTGTTAAGATGTGTTTTTTTTGGGGCCATTATTAAGCATGGATGCTCCCACTCTGTTCACACTCCACCAGTGTTTAGTCTCAAACGAGCGAACACAAATGTTCTGCATAGTATTTCAGCTCAGACCTCCCTAATTAGTTTAACATTAGCAACCACAATCAAACATGTGCTTTTCTTGAGTAGGGGAAGTCGTAAACCTCAGTATTTACTTTGTGTGCCCCTGCTTGCACCATTAAAACAGCTAATAGGTAATAATGCCTTTCCCCCAATTGATAACAAGTGAATTTAGTGCTTTGAGACTGTGTGTGGGTAGTGATTTGTTCGACTGCAAACTTTGAGAGAGCCAACTAATGGTGCTATTAGGGTTAATTTTAGGACCGACTGTGTTCTTTTTGGACAGCAACATATTTATGTTAAATGGGGCAGGCTACAAATATTGTAAATAAAAGGGCTTACACAGGCGCCGTAATGATCACGTTAATAACTTCAACTCACCTCCTCGTGATCTGACATTTTCACCATGCTCAGCATATCTATCATTTCTAAGACACAAGCCCTACCTCCTAGCCTCGTCCAATCTTACACCCTGACACCTACTGAAATCTCATCCAGTATCACCAGCTAATAGCTCAAGAGTGACTTACCCCCTCAGCTGTTTTATGACTGGTATTTTTTATGAGACCACAGTGGGCCTTCCAGCCCTGAGAGGTCAGACGGCTCGACAGCAGCGGTCAGAATGAATGGCTCATTTCCTAGCCGTGGCATGATGGAGAGGATACAGTTCCTCTAGCCTTTCCTCCGGGCTGTCAGTGACGAGACGCACGGACAGAACAAATCTCAAAGAGTGTGTCAAACCACTGTCTCCCAGCGCTGTTTCATGTACCCAACACCACATGGGTCATTATGAGCTGTTTTCAATATGACAAATCTCCACAGAAGACACAGTCAAGGATCACTCAAAAGGATCTGTTCCAGCCTAACTGGAAAAGGTAGCTTGTATTTAGCCACCCCCAGAAGATGTGGTTGATTTCATTTTATATGGAGTGAAACAATGAGTCAGGACAGGCTACTGCTGAGTTCTCACTGTAAAAGGCAGCCATCCCATCTGGAGGTGACCGAATGGGATTTGTATTAGCCGGCACTGGATATCCTCGCTGTCGTCTTTTATACGTTCATAAGAAGAAACAGTCGAAGGAGGAGGAGCGCTAAGAGGAGGAGGGGGGCTGCGCGGCTCTGAAAACGAAAAGGAATTCTGGCTTTTGCCTTGTGCATTTTATGAGAACTCAGAGCAAACTTCATTGGACAGCCCACTCGCAACTCAGGCCCCCGTGACTATAGGATATCTCTGGTTTCCATCATGACGAAAGACGTGTGCATGAACACACACAAGCATGTATTAAAAAAAAGGACAATTATGCACACGTGCCAACAAATCCGCAAATTTGCACACGCGGGCTCGCTCACGTGAATCAGCGTAAAAGCGCAAGTCCAAGTGACACCGACTTCCACAACATGCATATCAATCTCCTATCAAACGAACAGTTCGTTCCCTCTTTGTGTGTCTTTGTCCCTCACACACTCGCACACACTGCAGCGAGGGTCTGGGAGCAATCAAATAGCTGCACTACACAGCCAGTCTGAATCCTGTTTTCCTGTGCGTCTGCACCCATGTACCAGCGGTTCCTCCCCAGCGCTCCAATAAAACCTCACTAATGATCCCCCTCAGCCCCCTCACCCACACCCTGGCTCTGGAGCCTGGCCTGTAGATGCACATACCGACGGGCACTTTACGAGTCAAGCGGCCGTCCTTACCCGTGATGTCATCCGCCGCTCTCACTTAATCCCGCCAATCCCCCCGAGAGCTGCCAGCCAGACACACCAGAATAATACAACATTCTTCCATTTTTTTTATTTATTTTTTCCTCTTTACCCGTTTTAAATGTCTTTTTTTTATTTGTTTGTTTGTTTAGTCTTCAGGCGGTAAAGAGTGCTGCCGTGAACCACACACACTCTCCGAGTCGGTGGGTGGATATTTTTATAAAGGGCTTTTCCCAAAATATACTGCTTGTCCAATTACTGACACATTAACTGCTTCTCATCTGACGCACCAAGCACCGAGCGGACACTGAGTCACTGTTTTCAGAATGACTCTATTGAAGCAGCATACAGGGATTATAGGTTTTTTTTTTTTTCTTCTGCCCTCTACACAGCTACCTCCATCCAAATAGGAAGTACTCTGACATGCACTCACACTCTGTAAATCTCCCACCTCATGCTTTTTCTTGGAGAAAGAAAAAGAAGTGTACGATCTTCTATAGGTGTTCATGAGGTTTTTTTCCCTTTTTATACGTCAGCCATATTTGTGTTTTGAAAGGAACGTACAGAAATGAATAAAGTTCCATCTGTGGGTGAAATGAATGAACCTCAAACTGCTCTTGGGGAAAACACACCTTCCGTAATGTCATGACTTCAAACGGTTGCATAACCTGTACACAACTTTTCCCAGCTCAGCGTTGTTGTTAATCGACAAATGAATTCAGCAGGTTGTTAGAAACCGTTCCAAAGTAAGATGCAGCTAAATAGGTTTTAAACAATAATGTTGCTTTAAATGATGTGGTGTATTTGTGTAAATATCTAGATTCAGCACCTCAGGTCACAGTGTGATGTATGGGCTGCTGTCGCCTAATCAGCTCAGGAAAATGAACACACACGTACAAACACGCACACAGAGTTTTTGGTGAAATCTGTGGCCAGCAGATTGTATGTTGTCATGCTTCTTTCCTGTTCCTACATTAAAACAACTGAGCAAAGAAAAGGACAAACATTCATCTGCGTATACTGGAAGTTACTGAAGGTGAATACAACCGAAACTTTATTAAGAATGGGTTCATTTGTCCAATACTTTCTGTTTTACACTCTACACACACACAACCTTCAGCTCCTCCACTTTCTTTTTCTTTCTTTCCCTCACACACACATGCATGCACACACTGTACAAAATCCAACATAGGTGGGTAATTATGGGGGGAAATGACCCTTTACTCATTTGAAAGGTATCCAGACAAGCTCTTACAACACCTACTCAATTAGCTGTCGTTTGTCCCCATGAAATGAATGGCACTCTCTTTTCTCAGTCACCCAAAACATGAACACTTCAGGCCTTGATCTGCTGTTGAATTAGATCAGATCTTCCACCGGTGAGGTGAAGAAACACTTAGCGCGCCGATGGTAGAGCTGTGGGAAAAGAGTGCACATGGTAATTGAATCTTTTCGATGTGTGAACTTTTATTTTTATTCTAATGTGCAAATTAGGCAGATTTTCTTCTTTTTTTGCGGTTGAAAACACATTTAACTGATGTAAGTTTAGAGATTTCATTGGACGCACTTATTTAACGCAAATTGCAAATGCAGCAGTTGTTGCGCAATGATTTTTTTTCTTTCACCCAGAAGGTTTTTCAGTTGGTTATACTTCATACTGTAAACGTGTTGAGCTCCCGCTACCTGTCCCCGTTTGGCTTGTTTGGAAAAACGTGACCAGCTATGTTGGGGTGATGTTCGCTGCAGCGGTCCTCCTGCTTCTTTCCGAATTCTGCTAAGAGCTTCCAGTTTGAGAGGATGTTCGCGGCAGAGAGGACAGGTGACCGGCCTTCATCCCCCCCTCCTCCTCCGTTCCTCCTACCTCTGAAAAGAAAACAAGTCATAAACCAAAAAGAGAAAAAAAAGAATCTTGACTGAAAAACACTGTGTGAATGGAAAGAGGGAGGAGTAGATGGAGCAAGAGAGTCCATTAAAAAGAATGACGGCCACCAAAAAAAAAAAAAAAGAGGAAAAAAATCCCCATGGCAGCACACAATGCCATAGCTGGGGTTAAGTGCTAGGATTTCAGTCGATGGGGGATTTGGGGGTCCCTGCGTTTCTTTTTTTTTTTTTTT
>NW_007577789.1:856575-869619 GCF_000690725.1 Stegastes partitus
CCCCCCCCCCAAAGTCCCAGTCATCTGCCATAATCAGAACGATGATATACGGGCCCCATTAAAAGAGAGGGGCTGCTGACATGCAGGACAATAGCCCCTCACAGCGTGTCCAGGAAGCCTGCCCATCCAGGTGCACTCTCCCTTACAGCCAGAGGCCTGCTGCTGCTCTCCCTCCTTCTCACTCCCTACTTCTTTCCCCCTCTTTTTTTCCCCCTCCTCCTCCACTCCCCAACCCTCCAAACGCAGTGTGAGCCCATTGAGAGGGGAAGGTAAGAAACAGGAGAGGAGCGAATTGGGGGGGAGGGAGCGGAGGGGTTGAGTTTGGAGGTAAGGAGGGATTTGCAGGATCCAGACTCGGGGGAGAGAGAAAGAGGGGAAGGTAGCGAGGGGGGGCGAGGAGAGCTCAGGTGTGTTGAAAAGACAGGACATTTGAGCAGTCATCGATGGGGGGGGAGGAGGGGGTCAGCGAGCTTGAAACAATGGTGATAATAAAAGTCTCCCCTTTCACCCCGTGTGCCTCTCCGCTTTTCTCCCTTTCTCGCTTTTTCGCTCGCCATCTCTACCTGCCTGACCTACCGCAGCGCATCACAGAGCACCGAGGAAAGCGAGGAGGGGGGGAGGAGGCAGGGAGGAGCGGCTGATGGGACGGGATTGCTGGCGACGAGGGGAGGAGGAGGAGGAGGCCGTCACCGACTGCCCATCAGCACATCCTCACTGACAGCCGTCGGCTCGTCCGTCAGCAGGTAATTTAGACCAGAGGGGGGGTGGTCTACACCTACGCACACGTCTGGGAGAAGGGCCGCTGCTTAGTTTCTGTTTTCATTTCTGTCCCTGAATGCACAGAGTATTTCTTATAATACTGTAATTACTCTGATCTTTTATTTTAGGAACGTGAGAAAGTTTTCACTGTTGATGCAAATAGAAATGATAAATGTCACAAAAAGCACACAGTGATCACACCTTTAATACAATAAAGTTAGACGATTCATATTTCTGTAGCATGATGAAGGAAAACAAAACTTGATTCACACAACCTGGCTATACTGAATATACTGACTGCCTCATAGGTATTGATTTTGTGTGCAGGTTGAAATTTACCACAACTTTCGTTTCAACGCCATTTTAATTTGTTTGTTTCAATTAGAAGTTGGTTAAGTGACCCAATAACCGAGTAGTTGAGGGGTGCAGCTGTCCTTCCACCATAATTGTACATATTTGTTTTATTAGACAACAGAGCAAATGTTCGTTTGTTGGAATCCTTGCACAGCACGTATTTAATCAAAATATGTGAGGTAATTCACAAATGCAGCATTTTATCACAAAGGCCCAATACCAGTGATTATGCACCCACAAGGTTTTTAAGTGAATTAGTAGGCGTCACATTTTAAGGTAAATGTGTTCAACTCCTGCCACCTGCCAACTTTTGCATACATGTGGGGACATATTCCCACATCCACTGTCTCTCCTCACTGCCACTATAAATTAAAGGCTTAAAAATAATCTTTAAACAGTCCTAACTACAGATTAAGAAACAGTCAGTGCTTGAAATAGCATAATAAGTAATGAAAAAATAACATTTTTGATGTGTAACATGCGACAGTGCTAACCAGGTAATGGAGCTGGATACCTTTAGAAATCACATCTTACCACACTGTTACCTGTGTACTGTAAATCAAAGCAACCTTTATTGAACTGTAAAGGCATATAGTTACTCCCTTTCTATTCAGTAACACCAAAGGCCACCATCGGACCCCCAAGAGCCTCCAAGGTCCACTGCACAAACCCCCTTTGCGCCAACCAGTCCCTTAATGCACACCGCCTATCTGCCCTCAGCTCCCTGTGTGGTCCGCCGCTGGTTTTCAACAAAAAGAAAGAGGAAACGTAAAGAGAGCTGACAACTCTGTCTCGGATGCTCTTTTTCTTTTTTCTTTTTTTTTTTCACCTGTCCTGTATCTATGGCAAAAACTCAGCGGTGCAATTTAGATAAGAAACTAGTTTCTTTCCTGCCTGGTTTCAACACTTTCATATGTGGGTCTCATTTGATTTTTCATTTCTTTTTTGTTTGGTTTTAAACATCAGATGTAACACTGGGTGAGTAGAGTGCTAGCATCCCTGGGTCGCTTCCTCCATCCTCATGACTCACAAACTCCTACAATCTGAAGTCAACACGCTGGACTGTTAGCTTCATCTCAGCATCAAGAGCTGTTTTCCAGGATCCCTTCCATGTCCAATTTTAAGGATTGTCTCTTTTGTGTCTAGCCGTGCTCTACTTCCTCGCCCGTCCCTTGCCTCCAAGTCCTGAGAGGGAAATGAAAGCTGGTTGGGGAGATGCAGTCAACAAGGTGGTAGGAATTTTAATGACCAGCTTTCTGCTGCCTTTTCCTCTCCCACCGTTTTGGCACTCAAATAATGATCCGGCAGGCTTTGCTGTTTGGCACCCACTGGCTTTCCTCTCTAAAAAAAAGGTGGTGGACAGAATAAAGGGCAAGTCCACCACAACCCCCTGCCCACTCTGTGATGAAAAACAAAGTACAGTTTAATTAAAGCAATGGCAAAACAGCTTGAATACATAGATGGAGCTTATTTTTTAAGAGGCTTCTTTGTTTGCTTGTATTTGGTCCTGTGTAGTATTTTTGCTCTCTTAGTCTTACATTTGTTCAGCCTAGGTGCCTCACATACATTTATTATAGCATATCTATACGTGCCTCACATACATTAATAATAGCATATCTATACGTGCACCGACGTGATATGCACACACACACACAATTAAACCCGAACCCACGTGAAACAAAGGTGACAAACGGTCGGAGTCCTTGTAGCAGACGTTACCTGAGAGCAGAGAGCATTTGTCATGACCAATCAGAGCAGCCAGTAGAGTTTGTTATTGGAGTTCTGATTTTGGACCTGGGGTGCTCAAACACTCAGCGGTAGGTAAGGCCGACAAAGTCCCGGCTTGTGTGTGTGTGTGTGTGTCGTTGCAAGTGTGTGGCACGCTCTATTCCTATCAGAGCTCTCTCTCCTCTTGAAGCAGAACAGATCCTCTGGATAAGCTCACCCAGTGGCAGAGAACCCCCAACCCCCACCCCAACACCCCCTCCATCCCACCTACCAGTACATACACACTCATGTGCACATTAAATCCTACACTGCCTTCCCCTTCTTCCTTTCTGCCATCTCTCCTGTCTTCACCGAATGCTCAGTACATAATGGAACAAAGACAAGTGTGATTTTTTATTTTTTTTTTTTTCCTCTTTCGCTCTGATTGCACTTTTTCAGTTTGTATACGGCAGATGAAGGTTTCCCAGTGCAGGCAGGCGGCCAGTCAGAGCAGAGCAGGACTGAGCCGCTGGGAGCAGACAGCAGCCGATTGTGAATTTGAGGAAACAGATCCGTCTGCCTGGCTGTGTTTTTCTATGTGGATGATGACTGATGGCGCTGTATCGTCACTTGTCTGTCAGGGAGCGTGTGTGTGTGTGTGTGTGTGTGTGTGTGTGGATACCAGCACATGCAAATCCAACGTACAGTAAATGATTTTGTTTTCAAATTGCCTTGACTTGGCTGCATTCAGTTCAGTACTTTCCATTCGAGCGTCCAATATGAAAGAAGAGAAAAAACACTTCTGCGTAATTAGAGACTGAGTCATCTGTATTCCAGAGATGTTGAATGATAAACCTCAGGTAATCCTTCTTCCCAAAATGGATTTAGACCATCGTACAAACAAACTCTTCCCTTCCTTCTCCATCTCACGGACACTGCCTCAGACATCCAGCTCCCCGTGGCAATCGCTAATACAAAATAATTTTTGACTTTCGTGTTTTTCCCGTGTGGCAGCGATTGACACATTACTCTGCTTTCCAAGATGCAGTATAATGAAAAATAAATTGTTATTGGGCTTATTGGGCTCATTTGATTGCAGAAAGACTACACATCATTAAAAGACCAGCCAGATTCAAGGCAGTCAGAAAGTTGTTGTTCACCGGAGGCGAACAGAAACCAGAAATCCATTTATTTTTAAGTATCGCAAAGACGTCAGCTGGTGTTAACCATGGTCACTTCATTTCCTCCTCGCTGGCACTGGAAAGTTGACCGGAGCCGAACTGTTAAATGATGAAAACAATGCTAGCAAGCCGTTGTTGTGAATTAGTCTTTGAAATCGCAACACAGCCATGTGGTGAGTGATGGTGAGAACAAAGTGAGGGCACATGGCAGAAGGATAAAAATGTGTTTTTACATGGCAGCAGCTTTTCCTTGGATATGTATTAATGTGGCAGAAGAGGCCAAGTGCTGACAGTGGCACAGCACACTAAAAACATAAAGTGATTATGGCAATTAAATTTAGAGATTTGTTTACTTACATGTAGATAATTCCCCCAAGTGTAGAGTTACAAAAGTGCTCACGCTAACAGCAGGGCAGACCATCCCGCAGGACTTGGAAAGTTGAGAGGTGCCACCGTGACCCCAGGCTTACAGGTGTCTGTAAGCCCAGTCTTCCACATACTGAATTCCCAGCAGCTGACAGGCTATAAGTGTCCCACAGTAGCCTTTTTTCCAACTGACAACTTCAAAAGGTTACTCTGCATAGGTCACAACAAAACATTATTTTCAGCATATGTGTGACATGACGGTGGAGGAGGGGGGAGAAAAAAAAATCCCTAAAATAGAGTGGCAAGTTGTCCAGTTTTACCACATGGCAAATGTCACCGCGCGACATATATGGGCTTATGAAAATGGCAAGCGAGGACAGGGCGGATCATGAATCCAATCGTCTGTCACACTTTATTACCGCAACCAGAAAGACCGAATCTTTTCCCGTCTCGCTATGTGACACATTTGGTCCGCAGATGAGCTCCATTGTAAAACAAGCCCTTGGATGTTAACAGAAACCACATTGCCAAATAAAATCCTTCCAATGATGAGCAATCAACATTAGTGTGCGGCCTAGCATTGGCACACAAGTGTCCCGCTGAAGAACTGTCACTCTGCGCTCCTCCCCCGACTCGTCTCAATAAACTTTAAAGATTGACATCAGAGCTGCAAATGCGGTTTGACGTGCAGGTTTTTTTTTTTTTCTTTCTTTCTTTTTTAGAAATAAAAAGAGAAAGCCCAAATGGTACCAATTTGAAGTCAATAAACTCTTCTCCTCTAAAATGCTCTGGCTTCAAAAGAGTAGTGTGGGTGTCCTGCACAGCGGTAATGGAATTGTTAAGCATGCTCAAGGATTTGGCAGCCAGCTCCCTTTGGAAAAGAGCAGGAGTGGAAGATGACAACCTGTTAAAATCCAGTGTTTGTTTCTCTCCTCTCTCGTGATTAGGTGGAAGAAGGAACACACACAAACACTCAGGAACACATGAAGCAAGGTTCACATGATATAGGTGTTTTTTAGGTAGATACAGTAAATACAGATTTTTTTTTTTTTACTTGACACAAATACAGCCACAGTATAAATACACAATCTGTACACAAATTAAGACTGAAAGTTCCCCTTTCATATACTAATGTTTAACAACAGCATGCGTCCAGATGGAGCGAGCTCCGCGCTGGTGTTCCGACTGGAACCTTTCGTCCGCCACAGAAGCTCCGTCTGTTAAAGGAGTCAAGAGCTGGAGACTTGAGGCTATTGTGCAACATGTGTTTGTGCGTCTGACACAGGAGGGCAGTCTTTCAACGCTTCACTCCATCTCTGCCACGGACCGGTTTACCGTTCACTGTACTCCCAGGTATGAGTCTCTGCAGCTGTAATTACATTCTAATATGACGTTGAGTGTTTAATTACTGGATCACGGTTAAATCTGCTTGTTCCTCTTGTCTCTTCTACATCTTTTGCCTCCTTTATTTATTTATTTTTTTTCCATTCCAGAGAAGCCACTTTCCCTCCCGGTCCTCCACCTTTCACTGCCGCCATCATCACCTGTCCCTCCGTCACTCTTTTCAGCCAAGAAAGCTTAAAACTGCAGCTCGAGCCGTCATAAGTGAGACACGTCCAGAGTCAATATTTATCCAAGTTGTGCATGAAGCTATGTGTCACTTCAGCACTTGCTGTGCCCCTTCAACAAACAACATCCAGCCTCAATGCACATTGAAATTCCTCTGCATCCCGCCACCTCTTCCTCCCTCCACTGTTGACTAATTATGCACTTCATCGACCCCGTTTCTGCGGGTGAGTATGTCTTGAAGAAGCTCTTCATTAACTCTTCCCCCCCCTCAGTGGAGCCACCCCGGGGTTAGGCGCTGCTCGGGAGGAGATTTTTTTGGGGGGGGAAGTGGGGTGGTCCTGCAGAGGAAGCGGCGGCAAACCGTGCTGTTGTTTTTGATGTGTTGCCGAAAGTCCCAACCAGCCCCCACCTCCACCCGCCATCGCCATCGCTACCCCCCCCACCCACACCCACCCTTTACTGGAGCTCCTATTAATCATCCTGTCAGTCCGGCAACACACGCATTTGCTTTCTTGCCGCAGACACACATATACGCTTTGCAACAGAACAAACAAATAAATAATGTAGCTGGTCACTGCCAGGCTACAGGAGTCTAAGGAGAGAATGAGAAAATAATCTCGATGGAAATGGAAACAGTGCAGGAGAGCTGCCGGGTTTGTTTGCTACTTGCGGTGTTTGTGCTTCAGTTGTTGAAACCTTTATTGGTCTTTGTTGGGTTGTAGAGTGTTTGGTGTTTTATGGTTGTTTCCTACGTGATATCAGGCTTATAGTGTAAGTGTACAGCTTGGCCTAACTTCATTTTTTTCTTTTTTTTTTCTCCCCTCTCATGCCGGGAAGCTGTCCGCTCGTGTGGGGAAAGGAGGCTAACTTGAAAATGTTTTCCTCCGAGTACAATACAGAGCACAACACTCATTACTGGGTGGTGTGAGCGTAAACATGAAGGAGTGTGTTCCTGCGCCGATGTGTATCAGATAAGTTGTAGTCATCTTTGTGATTTGCTGAAATCCCTTACAGTGCCCCTTGGACGGAGGGTTTGTGTACCTTGGCAGTGGAAACGTATTACTGAAAAGCAAATCCATTTAGCCTTAGAATACGAACAGGGCTTATGGATTTGGATAAGAGATGACGATTCAGTGAGCAGTCGCTTTACTGAATAGAACTGAAAGAAATGCATTCATTATATTTGCTGATGATAAATGCTTCTCATCAATTTAATGTATTCAAGCAGAATGAAACTGCATAATTGCGGATGAAATGCCCGGTACGTCCACACCGGTCATGATTTAGCAGTGTTTTTGGTTCAAGGCTGGGCGGAGAGAGAAAATACTTCAACGCTGAGCCTTTGGCATCCCTCCTGCTAAGCATTTTTACCACTATGAGTATGTGTATGCTGTGTTCAGGGGCCCCACGAAAGCTGCTTGTGGTGACGTCACTCCCCGCACACAACATTACAATACATCAGGGCTGTTCCACTGCTCGTATGGAGGCTGTGGGACCTGAAACTGTTTGGAAATCTCACCACATATCCTCCTGAAAATGGATTTTTCCTTGACAATTTTGATACAGGATCAAAACCTAAAAAAAAAAAGGTCTTGAATTCAGATTATTGAGTTGAGTTGTATTTGAGTTTGGCATGTTTAGTGCTTATTGGGTTTGTGTAATTTTTCTTTTTCCATGTGATTTATTAGAACAGCACTTTATAAATTTTGAATTTCTGTAGTGACGGAAATATTTCAATTCATACTCATAACTGATGCTGTGATGTAGTACAGCTCTGCCACAGCATTATAAACACACTACTGCTGTAGTTATTGTTGGTAGATTTTTATTCCTTTTGATACAGTAAAAGACTTACCAACCTCCGTTTGCCCGTTACACTTTATAACTGCCCGTTTCCCCTAAATCTCACCGTGTTATCAAAGCTGGCATGATGAGAACAAAATCCCAACTCAGATCTTTACAGGAGGTGAGAACACAAATCTCAGGTTAGACCTTCAAGGGGGTGTGTTTCAAAGATGAGAACCAGAAATCCCAGAAGCTGGTGTGCTTCAAAGGGCTGCTGAGGGGGGTGGCAGACGGCTCTCTGGAGTCCTAACCCACCGCCATGCCAGCCTGGTGTGAAATGGACACTTGTGGGCTCGGCCCTGTTCAGTCTGTCCACAGTTGTTAATGATAACATGCACTGGCCTCAGCACTTGATGCTGGCCGCATGAGCCTCTTATAACCTGCCAAGTTGTGTGTATGTTCTCAGTGCTAATGCGTCCGCACCCGTGTTTGGGTACCTACCGGACTCATTCTGCATAATAGCTCTCACCAACTTTCACAAGGGAAATTGCAGCCTGTAGCAGCCTTTTAGTCCTCTGATTATCAGACAGTTATTCTGTGGCTTATCACATTTGCTGACCTTTTTTTTCCTTACGTTGTTCAGTTCATGTATTTCACCTTAAATTGAACACGGGACTTGTGAGAATCTCATTTCGGCTTGTTTTACACCGAATTTGACCACATTTCCTTAGTGACTGAGAGATATTTTCATCCAAAAATGAAGCAGGGCTCGATTATATTTTCTCTAAAATATGTATGGTTTTGCTCATTCCTTTATTTTAATGCAGTCAGAGTGAATTACACTGAAGCAGGAATCAAACCTGAAGAGAAATAATCTTGGTTACAACATCGCCCAGACTGCTTTTTGGCTTTATAATTTGAGAATATTATATTCTAAAATATCTACGAGGACTGGATTCATGGTACTGGAATAAACACCAACATTTTTTATTCTTTTTGACTTGAACAATTTAATGACACAATATAAACACACACACAAAATATAATAAATGAAATCCCAAAGGCAGGCCTGGAGGCCCTTCAGCCTGCAGCACCAGGTGTCTGGACCCTCCTGTAAACTCACTGTACATGTATTTTCTGCAGCACTCCTCAGCCCATGTTGTTGCTGTGGCTTTCCTTCACTGTGTCACTGAACTTGCATAAACCGTGCGCTCTTTGGCTGACTTGTAAAATATGACAAGCTATTTTTTTCTCCCCCCTCCACCCTCCTCCTCCTCCACCGCTTCCAAACTAAAAGATTAACATTGTGATTCCCAGTGTCCCAGCAGACAGCTTGATTGATTACATCATATTAAGGTCATTTCTACATCGGGGTAATTTTCACTCGAGCCTCCCGGCGATATTTTAATGTGCATTTGTTTGGCGAGGGGTTTTTTTGTCGGCTCCTCGCTCCTCTGATCTGCCGGGAAATGGATGGCGACATTAACGAGCGATTAATTAAAAACAACAGCATTAATGATGATGGCACGAGAGAAACGATTTTTAAAAAATGTGTTTATTTATTTATTTATTTTTATTTATTTGGGGAAAAGTGCACCCAATTCCCAAACAGATTTAATCAGATTTTGTTTATTCTTTGTTTACATTTTGCAATTTTTTTTCCCTCTTCGTCTAAATATTGTTTGTTAAAAATAATAATCATTTTCCACGTGTTCAACCACATGATTGAGGAATGTATTCGTTTGCATTTGTCGTGAGGACATAATAAGCACCTCTTAACTTCCATTGGTGGCGTCATTAAATATGCATTTTCATTTTTATGCTAAATTAGTCTCAAAAAAATCATACGAGATATAGAAATAATTCTTTAAAAGGCAAATAAAAAACGAAATAATGTATTTATTTTTCCCCTGATCGAAGCAGGCAGTGAGTTTAAATGGACTGAATGCATTTTTCAGACTTTACTGAACTGACAGAATTATTAAACACTCACATAAGAGTGTTTTTAAAAATTCTGCTGTTGATAAATGTAAAATTTAAAAGGATTTCAGCTGAATGTGTTGCAAGAAAATTTATTTAAGTCCTCTGTATTCTCACCAATCATAAATCTATCTCATGGAAACATCTTTTATTTTTTTTATTGCTTTCCACATGTGAGCTTTAATGTAAGCCAGTTTGAAACTTCCCTCCATTCCGGCGTCAGGATCTTGCGCAGCCGCTGCCCTCTAACCTCTTCATATTCCCGCTATCAGTAGCCGTGGCGCAGCGCCCGTCTATCTCTGACAGCATGTTAACAACGCTGCTAAAAAAAAAGGCCCCAAAGAAACGTCTTGGATTAGCGGTCAGATTTCCCATTTCCCAGAGACGCACAAGGTCCTGAACCCAATTAATGACTAATAATTACCAAGGCAACTTCACTGCGACCGCTTCTGGGGACTTCATTAGACGGAAAGGAGGGAGCGGCCCGCTGTGGAGTGCCACTTGAAAAGACTTCAGAGAGGGAGAGAGAGAGGAAAAATAGGATTTTGTAATTGATTAGGCGAGCTGCTGGAATCTTGGTGAATTTGTGCTGATCGATCTGTGAAAAAAAAAACAAAACAACTGTTATTGTGTTCGTCATCCTTATTGTCTGAGGTGACAGGAGTGAGAGTGTGTCATCACGTCAGAGGCCGCGTGCGTGTGCGCGTCCCCGCGCCCCGCCACAGCTAGTTACCGTGTTTACTCTCCCATTACATCAACTGTGGCAGAATTACAGTTCGCAAATTTACAATGCTCACGGCGCGCACTCACACAAAAAACGGGCCCGCTGCGGCTTTTTTTTTTTTTTTTTTTGATGTCCCCCCGACTCGCCTCATCCACAAGCCGGACCGCGAGGTGCTCCATTTCACATATCTAATGTGCGCTGATGTTATCTGCGCGTAACGTCTAATCCAGAGACCCGGAGCCTTTTCCACCGCGGATAAAGCTTGGGTTTCAGCGGCCTATGTGTGTGTGTGTGTGGGTGGGTGTGGATGAAGGTGGTGGGAGGAGAGGTTTGGGGGGTGTACAGTCACCGCAGTCTGACCACACCAGTCCACGGTGTGGTAAGCGTCTGTCCCCCCCTCCCCACCAAAACCACCACCAAATCCCGCATCCACCAACCACCAAAATGCGCACCCCACTCACCTCCGTACGCACCGCTACATCAGCTTCTGTTGCGCGTAAGGTTTGGAAAGGCATCTTTACGCACCGTTGCCATTATATGTTTATAGTAACAGTACATTTTGAAGATAATTGGGTGATTATGAATGCGCGTTGTTTCGCGTCTTAAGTCCCTTTTGCTTGCAGCCTTCATCGAATAGCCAAAACTTACGCATCACGCGTGTTGAGAAACGGTTGTAGGCCTGTCAGTTGAGCCCTCTGTAAAGACGTCATCATGATGAGAGGAGGGGAAGGAAACTGAACCGAAGTGACGCAAATGTGTCCTTTACATTGTATAACCCGCCAAACAATTAGCCTACGCGTAAATAAAGAGGCCTGGGACATGCGTAAAGGGTCTGTGGATGGAGGATGCGAACAGTGCGCACAGGGGACTACCCTATCCAAACAGTTATAAAAATAAAAAATAAGGCCAAAATGTTAGAATGATCAGGAACAGCATGTATATATTTTTTACTTGAACTGGGCCTGTTTGTGTCTGTTTGTTTGTTGTAACTCTGCTGATCTCGAATCTCATCTCTTCAGGCTAATTGGAGGGATTAGTAGAAGTGAGAGGGACCGCGTACAAGAAGCGCACCTCTCTACCGGGGACAGAGCCAGCGGTGCAGCCTCCCTGCGCTCCTTCCAGCGGTAAGACAAAAGGAGAGAGAGAGAGAGAGAGAGAGAGAAGGGCTGCATTTCTGCAAACCAAATCCTCCAAAACGCCACTCTTTTTTTTTTTTTTCTCCTCTCCGTGCAACCGTTCTGCGTTTCCACAAGCCCTTTAAAGGTCGACGTTTAAATGGCGCAGAAAAGTATTTCCCAACGGGCCAGTGTCGGAGAGCAACAATTTTCTTTGCGAGCGTAATCACAGTTAATTGCTCCTTTAAAAAAAGGTGTTGCACCATGTGAAATCATTTGTCCAAACCCGATGTGCAGGAAATATTGAGAGGCCTGAAACTGTTTCGGGCGGTTGATGGAAATAATTCCGACAAACTGGAGAAAGTTCTGCTGAGTGTCTGTTTTTTTCTTCTTGTTTCTGGATGAGGTATCGATAAAAGCAAATCGATGAAGACAATAGATTATTGATAACTTGTCGCCACGCTCCCACGGTTCTTTCAGACACCAAGAGGAATAAACAAAACCTTTGTACACCACTGTTATTCACATCATTTATTATTTGTTTATCGACCCGTTTCCTTCTGTGCGTCCCTGCGCAGCCTGCGAGGCCGCGGAGCCTGTGGAGCTTGTGTCTTTAAAAACGAACCCCTTGTTATGTTTTAAGGAGATTTTTTTCTTTCCTTTTCTGCACACATGGCTGCAAAGACAACGTTCTAGGTGTGTAACAAGGGTGGCCACATCTTGACACTTAACCCTCCCCGTACAAGCGTGAACGCACAGAATTCTGTCCAAAAAAAAAAAAATTCAACCTCCTCGCCTCATGATGCAGAACAAACTCCCCAACATGCAGCTAATGTATGCTAATTACTGCTGATTATTATTGACTAATGATCATTTCATTCCAACTCATGGGAATACATCCCACGGCAAGTTTCTCTCCAATAGAGACCGGAGACGTGTTTGATGAGCTCAAGCCTTTATTCAGATCAATTTGTTGTTTCATCGTTCTATGAGCAACAAAAGAAATGTGACTTATTATTTAGCAGTCGTGGTATGGCAATGACATGGGCAGCAAAAATAGCCTAATAATAATAATATTAATAATGATAATAATGGTAATTCTGCGTGCATGGATTTGAAAGTGTCCCATAAAAGTGCGCTGTGATTATCGTCCAGGGAATTGATCCCTGCCGCTCTCCCAGCAGACTGCAGTTGCTCCATCACCACCAATGTTTAATAGGCTCCAACATAGAGCCGCCTTTATTCAGCTAAACTAGACGGAAACCATTCCCATATGACATGTAGGCTAAAGGCCCAGGCACCACAGGAATAACGAGCAGCCTACCACCAGGGATTCTGTTGCTTCTCAAGAAATATATTTGTTAAAAAAAAAAAAAAAAATGAGGGCAGATAAAAGTTAATATACACTGCTTCAATTAAAGCTCATTTGGTATGTTTTAAAAAATTAATAAAAATTTGATCAATAACAAAAAATATTGAAGATTAATTCATGGATATATTATTA
>NW_007577789.1:869772-926982 GCF_000690725.1 Stegastes partitus
AACATCACATGTTGCGAAATTGCTGCAGTAAATTTATATTGTGTAATAAAATGTTCTCTCATAAAATACGGCCTGAATTACAACTTCAGTCTTATCATGCAAGTTAAATAAAAAATAGTGCTGCAGAATTACCTAAACTACGACACCCCCCTCTTAGAATGAATGCGTTTTTCGTTAATAGAAATCTACAAAAAAAAAAAATGAAATTACCTCGTCGTCCTTCAGGCTATGCACCGAGCTGCTGGATGCACGGATTTACCGTAAAGGCGTAAAGTCTCCTCATGCCTGCAGCAAACAAACAAACAGGTGCAAGGCAAAAGTCACAGCTGCAGCGAGAGGAGAAGAAAGCCTGCAGTTTGTCCACCTTCGTTCAGGTGACAACGTGCGCATAGACAGTGTTGCATTCAAAAAATAAGAAACACTTTCTCCAAGAAATTGAAACGCTGGAAATTAGAAATGTGAACTGACAGAAAGAAAGTTAAAAAAAAAAAAAAAAAAAGCCCTGGTGTTCTCCCCTTTCTCCGGTTGGGACTCTGCTGGTGGAGGCTCCATGCATGCGTCAAACAGCTGCTGGCCGCTGCTTGTCCTGAGGGCAACAAGGATTACGCACACACACATACACTCTCACACACACACACACTTTCACACACACTCACAAAACCAAATCATAGCCTGTAAAGTTGTAACAACAATCGAGCCTTGAACCTGTTTACGCCTGCATGTGAATTAATGAAGTTAAAAATAACCCCTCTGCAATTGGAGCAGTTTTTGGCACCGCGCGTAATGAGATGCGTAAAAAGAACGATTACGCACAAAGTTTTAGCAAATCTGTGAATTGAAAAAGAGGTTTTCAAAAAACATTTATGGCACACATTTATATAAAGATAAAACAATAATAATAAAAATAATATTAATAGCAGGATGTAAATAATAATAATTCATATGTTTACGTTATTATAGTACGACCTTGACCTCACCACCATACCTCACTGCGTCCGCCGCTGTGTTGGAGAAAACCAAGTAGTCGCTGTTAAAGGGGTAAAAAATCCAAGAGGCTGCTGGCAAGCGCTGAATGGGGCGGGTGGGGGGTGGAGGTGGCGGCGGCGGCGGCGGTGGTGTAAGGGGTGAGAAGGGGGACGAGGGTAAGGGGATGGTAAAGGGGGGAGGGAGGGAGGGAAGGTGAGACGGTGAGGAGAGAGCAGGAGGAGGAGGAGGAGGAAGAGGAGGAGGGGAAGAGATAAGTGATCTAAAGGGGAGACGATAGGACAAAAAAAAAAAAAAAAAGTGATGATGATGAATACATTGGAAAGTTTTTTGGCCCCGGCGAGGGTGTCAGATTGAATGGCCTGTGCGCATGTGCGAAGGTGTCCAAACTGACAATGCTGGTGAGATGAAGATAGTGTTGTTGCTGCTTCTGGGCTCACGGAGGACGACGAGAGGAATCTACAAGCCGACAAGATGAGATCCAAGGCGAGGGCGAGAAAACTGGCCAAAAGTAGGTCTTATATTTTTTGTTCCGCCACCTCTCTTACTTATCGCTTTCTGCCGCCGCCGGCTCTCCAAACTCCCGGCTCCGTTTGTAGATGTCCAATGCGTCCTTGTCACACATATGCCATATCCTTAAGAGAGGATGGGGCGACTCTTTGTCAACTTTTTCAGCCAGAAAATGCGTCCCCGCTCGCCGCTGCTCCGGCTCGTTTTTTTGTATTTTTTAAATTTTGCCTCCTACCTTCTTCCCTTTGCATGCTGCGGTTCTTGGCGTCGCTGCTTTCCAGTGTCAAGAAAAGTTTCATGTGTGATGAGAAACGCCGCTGGTGCTTTTAGTTGCTCCTGGTAAAAGGCAGTGATAAACAACGCCGGACAGAAACCCCCCAAAAAAGTCTTGTATTTTGCTGTTTTTTTGGTCGCTTGGTTGTAACAGTGGAGGCGCAGGACTCGTTTTCCTGAAGGTAGCAAGAAAAGTTGTCGAAATGGATAGTAACTTTTTTTTTCTTTTTTTTTTTTTTTATACAGCCGTTCCAAGTCTTGTGAAATAATATTCCCGGCTTTTGAAATAGTGGGCGCTGTGGCACTGCTCTGCTTGCACAGCGAGCTGGGCGCACTCTCTTTTTTTTTCTTTCTCCCCCCTCTTTACTCGCCTGCAAACGGAGACGCCGAGATGTGAATTTCTTAGGAAAGATTTTCATGCGTATTTTTTTGTCTGTCCTGCGTTCGATTCCTTTTTGCTCAGATCTCAGGAACATATCGCTCTCCGGGCCAAAATTAGTTTTGTCCCGTGGCCACCAGCTACCGGACTGCTGCAGACTGGTTGCTCCTCGAGGGAATGCCAATCAATAATGTGTCTCCAAAGCGCCCATACTGCTGCTTTAGTGGACTGCTTGCTCGCGTCACACGGGCCAAAAAAAAATTCATGTATTCACTTTTTTTTTTTTTGTTGCGAGCACCTTGTTGTTGGAAATGGAGCGTGTTTATTGTTTGACATTTGGGTTGATTTATGAATTTATTTGAACCTCCTTTATTATTCTAATTTGACTTTTTTCCCCCCTCCTGCACGGTCGCTTTCTGCGGCCTGTCATGTGGCTCAGTCCGCCTGTTTATCCATAATTCTGTATTTTATCCATGAGGATTTCTGCAGGCCTGCTGGTGCTTCCATGTATTTTTTATTTTTATTGTGTGTGTGTGTTTTATTCCATCCTCCATAACTTCCGATGTGTAGTTTTGCAAGAAAAAAGAAAAGCTTCAAACACATTTAGCCTTTTTTTTTTAAATGCGTAATTTCATAATTAATTCCAAATCTACCTGCTGTTGTTTTGGCTGCTGCCTGCTCGCATGTTTACAGGCCTGCAGAAACTTTTCCAACTTTGCCACTGGCCTTGTTCAGTGAACCTCGACCTCCAGGCTTTTTCCTGAAAATCACATTTCAAACCTCAAGTGAAATAAATTTCCCACAAAAATCTTAAACGTGTTCATTTTAAATACTTCCATCAGAATCTTAAAAAAAAAAAAGACATCTTATAGGAGTAATATCGAGCTTTCCAGCGCTCATTCATGGGAATAAAAATTAATTACTAGCACTGCTTTTTTCTCCTTTTTTTGCTGTCATGTTTTTGTAAATATCCTCATTGCTTCTCCATGTTTGGTGCACAGGGTTCAAGTTTTAATGCAAAGAAGGAGAAAAAAAAAGAGAAAATGAAGGAAACGCTAATTGAGCTACTTTGCGAAAATACTTCAACGTGTCGAGGAGGCTGCTCCGTGCCAGTAATTGCACTTGGTCTTGATCTCCAAACAGCCCCTGATAGTCTGTTGATCCGGGTGCTAATGAACACAAATACCTGGCTTTGTAGCACTTCACGTCGGGGACCACTGGAAGCCCTGTGCAGCCCTCACAGGCCTTTCTTTCTTTTCTTTTCTTTTCTTTTTTTTTTTTTTTAAAGATCTGTTGTGTTGCAGCGATAGGAAAAGCAGAGCAGAGAGACAGCAGGCATGAACAAAAGAAAAATATCTTCTTCACATTCAAAACATGGAGTCCCCACAACGTTTGACTACGACGCGTGGGAGTGTGTTCCACATCTTTTTTTTTTCTTTTTGTGTGTGTCTGACGCTCAGGTTAAAACGCTCTCTCCTCGTGGAGCTCAGGCCCACAGCAAATGTGCTGCAGCTGCTTATATCATTTTATTTTTAAACCTCTCGTGTTGTAGTTTATTTTCTGGTCAGATTGCGCGGTGACTACTTTTTTTTTTCTATTTTTTATGGTGAAAGGCCACGACACGAGAAGTTATGCAGAATATGAACATATGAGTGTGTGTGTGTGAGTGTGTGTGTGTGCGCAATAATCACCAATGTGCAGCCGCTTGTTTACATGGAGGCTCAGCTTTGGGAATAAAGACTTTTTTTTTTTTTTTTGTCTTGCTGAATTCAACATTTTAACGCACAATTTAATTTGAAGTCAACCCCCCTGTGTGTTAATTAGCTGGCATTTGCGCAAATTAAAAAAAAAAAGTATATTTTTTAAATAAATAAATTCTGCGACATATCTTTTTTTTTATTATTAATGGAAGATTTGTTATATTTTTTTTTAGAAAGAAAAAAAATCGATACCGGCAATCTAGCAGAGAATAAAGAACCGAACTGACAATATAATTGCTTTTGGCACCTTGAAAGTTCATCGCTCATAGTGCACTTGTATTTACCATATCCGTGTGTGTGTGTGTGTGTGTGTGTACAGAGGGCTGATTGTGTTTGGAAAGTTGCACACCTTGCGGCTGTTTTATTGTGGTATTTTTGTCCCGTGTTTACTCCTTTTTTTTTTTTTTTTTTACAGTATTTATTTCGAATCAATTAAAACATCAGAGTGAATGTAGATTTATTTCCTTGGTATTTTTTTTCTATTTATTTATTTATTTATTGTACATGCACAGGTGAGACAAACACACACTCCTCCTGTACAACCGCGCCATAACCTCTGCACGGAAATATAATTAAAGCAGAAACATGTCACAGCTTTTTTTTTTCTTCTCCCTCCCTCCCCCCCTCTCCTCCACCACCCTCTCCCAGAGAAACAGAAATGCACCTTGTTATTGATTTGCTACACCTATTTTAATCCTCATCAGGTCAATAGGAAAGAAAGAAGGAATGAAAGGTAGCAGCACATTTTTTTTATTTTTATTTTATTGTTTTGTTGTTGTTGTTATTGTTGTTGTGGTGGTGTGCACCCCCAACCCTTCCTCGACCCCCTGTTGGCAACTCCAAACCACACTGGACACAATTTCTGACACTTTTGCTTCCCTCACACACCCCTCTGTGTGTCTGTGTCAATTGCCAGATATCCTATTGATCCTTGTGTTAAAGGCCCCCTTATTAGATGGACTCCCAGTCATGAACTTGGCCTGGCTCAACAGCTTCTGATGTTTTGACAGAAGTAATAAAACCCAACCCATAACACTTTAAAACCAACAATGGTAGCTATGTTGAACTTCTGGCTAAACGTTCAGGGTCCCGTGCAGGCTCCAATGTATTAGTGCTATGCAGCTGTAATGTGTGTCAGATAGCACTCCTTCATGTTCACAGATTAGAGCCTGGACATAAAATTGATAGGATCATCAAATGAGCGAGGGGATGTAATGTATAGTATAGTAGTGGGGTAGTGGGGGGGCTTTGCTGTTTTTTTCTTCCTTTTCATTAAACTGTAAATGGTTGCTTTTATTTTGAAATCATCAGTGAGCTGAGTAAGCTGATCATTTCAGAAGATGTTTCCACTTTTAATTGTAAATTCGTTCTCAATTGCTGAAGTCTTCTAATTAGCTTCCATGTAATTATTTAATATTTTTCGCCTGTCACTAGTGCTGCACATCCTGCAAAATAAAAATTACCTGCGAGATCTTCACTTCATTGCTCCAGAGCTTTCATAGATAAAACAGGGTGGGAAATCTGAGACTCTTGTGGTTCCATAGAGCCCATTTGCATTCATGTGTGATGATGTGAATGATCTTTGCAGCAGGCTGATTCAGTTTCTTTTTAACTTTTACATGCCTAAAGTGACCGTCTGTGACCATTATGATGACCAGAGCCGCGGTGATCCTTTCACCTAAAAGCCGTCTGGGTGACGTCGAAATACGTATGTGTGGAAATAGCCATTTTTAATTGAGTTAATTGTCCGAAAACATACTGCTCAGCGCTCTGAAGACAACTGGTTTTGCAGCGACATGTGAATTCAAATACATTTCCATGGTGTTGGGGGGCTTTGATCTGAGCATTTGGACCGATTTTAGGACCATTTGTGTCAATTTCTGAAGGATTGAAAAATTGTGTAGCCTAACTAATTGCATCAGTCCACACTTGGCAAGGTTCACCGTTTGCTACATAAGCACTTGATTATGGAAGTTTGTTGGATGTCGGTTCCACATCCTAGTGTGTGTGTGTGTGCGCATGCAGGACGCAGCTCGGTGTGTGTTGTGAGCAGTGACGCTTTGTGTTCCATATTGATTTCATTGCGTTTTCATCTTCGTCCATGTGTGTGCAGAAATAAAAGATAAACGTGTTCTCAGACTGTATTATAGGTTTTACACTTAACATAGCCACGGTTTTGCATATTTGTAATAATCTGTTGCAGGGGAAGTGACTTTGGCTAAAGTTGGAGCAATATTTTAGTCATGGCTATGGTTCATTCAGCATCGAGACGCTGCCTGTTGCACCGACATGTGGGGAACATTTGATTCACATAATATGATACAAATAAAGATGCATTGCTTTTTGTAACTTCCAACACGCTGTCAGAGCAGAGTCTTGAGCAGCTTTCTTTCCAGTAAACCGTTCACATTGCCCTGAAACGAGGAGGACACTGTCTCCAGTCTCAGTTCTGCTTACTCGTCCTAAATCTTTCTAGCAGTCGGGGCCCATAAAGAAAACTCCTCTGATCCTTTCCACCTGTGTCAGGGAATAAACAGAGGAGCGAATTAAGATAGCTGGTTAAGCTGCCATTGAAAGCATTGACATAGGGAAGATTTCATTTATTAAAGGATGGGTCAATTGGAATATTACAGTTATTTTGTCCAAACAGTCTGTTTTACGACTGTTCTGCTGCCAGCTTCTAAATGTTTTCTTTCACTATCTTTGACTCCTCCTCCTCCTCCTCCTCCTCCCCGCTGAACATGGGGTGAGTCGGTCTTTTATCTCCAGGGAAATGCTTTTATTGTTATTCAGTCAGTTAGTGCTGTAATTGTGCTGCTGCTGCTGTTTTGGCCAAGTGTCCGCTGGAAAAGAGATGTCAGGGAGTCTAATCTCGTCAAGTGCAGATGCCATAAAATGTTCAAATAGAAGGTGGAAACGTGGGCATTGGAATGAGCCCAGAAAATACAGAAACCCCCTCTAATTATGAGCTTCTAATTACTCATTTAGCTGTTTGTGTTTTGTTTGTTATATCCCCTGATAAGTCCCACAATCACTCTCCATTGCAGCACTTTAAAGATGTGTTTGATTTATTTATTTTTTGTTCCAATTTCTCACTTAAGATGAAAATTTAAAGTTGACAATATTTTACTCTGCATACAAGAAATTAAAATGCAGAGTTTTAGAGTGAGAAGAAATGACTCCGGTTGCAGTTTAGCAGAATCCTGAAGTCACAGTGACTCGTCAGTGCTGATTGAGTCTCACTGGAGGCTTGAAAACATTCGGCTGCCTTTTCATAGCCGCCCTTGCTCTCGCGCACACATTGAAGCCATACATACACTGGATCCTGCACGGACACACACACACACACACCTCAGCGGTGACAGATTTTTTGTGCATTGGTATGATTTAACCCCAATCAATCACAAACTAGAAAGGTTGAGTGTAAATGTCATCCAAACAGCAGGAGCTGGCACTGTTGGCCGGCTAAATGTGTGCCGGATCGGTGTGCGCACCGTTTTGTACAGTTGTTGGAGGTCCTGTCGCTGTTTGGAGCTTTGACCTTGGCCAAGTCTGGCACAGCGATGGGTGGGCACCTGGACACACGCAGGCTCTCTCACACTGACAAACACACACATCTCGCAGCCCCAGAGTGCTTCCTGTCTGCTCTCTTGCTGGCTCAGTCAAATTTTGAGTTGACATACAAATACCGTCGCATTAAGCTCTTACACATGGCTCCAAATCCCATTCATTCCATTGATACGTTGACCTCACATTATCCAGTTGGCAGAAAAAAAGAAAAAAAAAAAACGGGCCTCGTTCCCGCCTTGCACCGTGACCTCATCCGCCATGTTTGGAAAAACACAGCAAGTCTCCCAATCACTTTTGGGTCGTGGAGACTTTGACATGCCTGAGAGAGTTTAAGATATATCGCTGATGTTTTCTTTTTTAGCAGCCCCCTGTTTTTCGTCTCTCCTCGTGCCCTTTGTTTTCAGCCTGCAGACTGAACAGAAAGAGGGGGGGGTGTAGGGTCTTGTTAAAAATAGCCGGACAAAATTCAAAGAGCGGTATGTGTTGGTGAGAGAGGGGAGGGTTTGAAAAATGAAAAGCTATTACACTGGAGTTAAATGCAGTTAGAGTCTTGACCTGCGGACCAGACGCTTTCATCCCCCGAGCGCTGAGAATACACCAAGTCATCCCGTAGGAAATGCCTCATCTTTACTTCTGAGTATGCTGATTAACGCTAACTGATTATCTCTATGTGTGTCTGCTGTGATTGTGCACCACCCGCTGTTCAACAGTGCGCGTTGTTTGCAAAACAAGGGGGCAAATGTGTCGAGTCCCTAATTAGCGTGTTCTCGCAGCCCTCATGATTCACCCCCCCCTCGCATTGTGATATCCCAGGGATTGCTCAACATTGTGACTAGTCTTATCTGGGTCTAATCCTGATTTGTTTGGTATTAACCCACTCGCTTTCTCCCTGTTTTTCTCACTTCTTTATTTATTTCTTCATTTGTTTTTGCCCCGTTCCTGAACTTTCTCTCCTTTGGTGTCGCTTCTCTGCTTCTTGTGCAGGTGTAGCTTCTGATAAAATGTGAAAAAATATAGATTTTCAGTAGCTGCGACTTTCTTTGTAATGTGCTGACGTGTTGGAATATTCTGAGGAATAAAAAATTAAAGTAGCTTTACATATATGCAGTATTATTGCAACAGTGGAAGAACAGTCATTGTGTTTAGCTTAAATTTAATGTATTTTGCATGTGCTTCTGTGCACAGTTGCTCTCTATATATATTGATACTAATGTGGTACAACCCTGAAATAGCTCTAGCATTGCCCTAACACCATCGCAACACATGTACGCTTTAGTAGTGCGGCGACACGAAGCCAACTCATGGTGTGTTTGCGAGAAGTAACCATAGGAACACTTTAGGAGAAACGGTGAACCAATGTGACACTTCATCATCATCAGAATAATGCATTTATTTTCCATCCTTCTTCTTCTGTAGCGGTTTCATAAATTGTCGCTCATCTCCACACACACACACACACACACGCTGCAGTCCGAGTCCCAGTCCGGCCCTGCTGATGACGGCTCATCCTGTCCAGATATGATAAGCAGACAAACTGCTCTGTCCCCTGGGCTGTTTGCTTGTCTTCTGAAACAGACAGCGGTGTGCGGAGGCAGCGTGGCTCTAAACTCCCACTGGCTGCTTCCCCTTTCATCAGGCCGCCAGTTCAAAGCCTTGGCTCCATCTCCTCTTCTATCTCTTCCCTCCCTCCCTCCCTCCCTCCCTCCCTCACTGTCTTTCTCGCTGCGTTTCGTCATTACCGCAAAGATGGGCAAGCGGTGTCTCATTAAAGCGGATTAGAGGCATCTCCACGTCTCGCAAGGGGCCGGAGCGGGACGTTTTTTCTTCTCTAGTTAGCCCCCCCCCACCTCCCATCACCACCACCACCACCCCACCCACCTCTTTTCACTCAGAGATCAGGTTCTTTGATTTGGCCAGATAAAGAAGCCCTTTCATGTCGGTTGGGACGGTTAGCGATTACACTGTCAGACCCATCGTTTTGGCGAGTTTGACAAATTTGCCGTCCTGGGTGGGGCGGGTGTTCGGGGAGGAGAAGAGAGAGGAGGAGGAGGCGGGGGGGGGGGGGGGGGGGGGGGGGGGGTGGCGGCGGCGTACAAGGAGATTCACAGTAATTGAGCTGTCATTATCCAGTGACCCTGCCAGGCGCTAGTGCATCGGCCTCACCAGTTCTCTATTTGTTTAATACTTGGCTAACTTTCTTTGTGAGTATGATGGATAGAACAAGGAGGAGGAGAGAGTGGAAGCGGGGTCCCCAGATGAATGCCTCTGCTTATTTGACCACCTCTCTCGAGCGCTGCTGTCCATGAAAATTGGCTCCACTACATCACTTCTGCAAGTTTCTCCTTTTTTTTTTTTTTATTTTCCTCCCCTCCTTCTCACCCGGCTCCTCCCTGGTGCAACACAATTAGGCCTATATCACCGGCTGCCATTTATTTTCATACAAAATGAAAACTGGTGGCATGTTGATTACTGAATTCCCCAGAGATAGAGGGCCACTATTGGTGTGGTTTAATTTCATTAAGTAGAGTGTGGTGCACAGGATAAATATATTAGGAGTTCCCCCCCTCCTCCCTCATTGTAGCCCCCTCCTCGTTTACCACTCTGTATGCTAAACAAATCCTTAGGTGCTACGGTCGCGGAATTGGAACAAATCTCCTGAAATGGTTTGGTTAAAATGAGGCATGTTGACATGAAGTCTGTACTTTTGTGCTTGGATGTTCCTTGTTTTCTGTCCTGCTTCCTCTTTCCTGTTTTCTCTGTGCTCAGTTCCTGTTTCAACACAAACATATTCCAAAACATATCCATCAAGTGATGCTAAAGTTGCAGAATTTTTTTCAGAGATGCTTGGATCGCTCAAACAGATGCATGTGGTGCACTTATATGGGTTGTCTATTTGAGGTGTCTGATGTGAGTGAGGGAGGGGGGTGAAAGGCCTACGCTGGCAGGATAGTGTGACTGTATGATTTTGATGAAGGAAATAAGAACCCTGCTTGTTAACCTGGAGTCAGATTGGTTGTGAAGCGATGAGTAGAGTGGAATGTGTGCGTGCGTGAGTGTGCACTTGTTTGTGTGTGTGTGTAGGTGTTGGAGGGGTCTTGGCTAAAACATTTCAAGATGGCCCATTAGCCGGCGCAGGCCCGTCCCCTCCTGACACTAGGATTCCTCTGTGCTGACCCCCTCTCCTCCACCTCTCAGCCCCTCCGTCCCAGAGGCCCCCAGCCTCATCCTGCCAAGTGTACGGTTCCAAAGTAACGATGAAGCTGCCTGCGTGTGAAAATATTGAATTGCAAAAACATCCCTGGGTGAGAGGGTGTGTGAATGGAGCTTTCAGCACCGGGCCCGACCCGGGCCCTACGCTACTGACTGACGGACAACAAATGGCATTTTGTGTCCAGAGAGAGAGCCAGAGAGGGGACAGAGAGAGGAAAAGTGGAAAAGAAAGGAAGAGAAGAGACACAGAGAAAGGAGGGGGGGTCCTGAGATTTTTCAGGCCTCTTCAGTCTGGGGCCCTATATGCAGGTCTGAAATGCCTTATCACATGACCCGTCTGACCTCTGGCCCCCGCTCAGCCAAGGCTGTCAGGCTGCTCTCCAGCAGGGAACACAAAGCCTCATAGCCTCAAAGGCCACCATTCACCCCCCCTGTGCAGCCGTACTCCAAAGGTAATAGGTAAAAGTAATGTCAGTGACCTTCACTTTCCATTGCTCTACAGGAGGGCAAAACTCTTAAGATTCCCCGATAATGTCAAAGGTAGGGTGGCCGTTTTGGCTCCTTATCCACTGCCTCTACTTAGCTCCCATGAGATGGAGTGAAAAGCAAACTGAACTGCTCCTATTGTGGCAAGCTATTCTTTTGCTTAAAGAGACATTTCATGTTTCGTGTCTTAAAAAACTGACGGTAACCGAAATGGAAAATGACAGAAATGTTTAAAAACAACATGTTACTGTTCCCAGTTGCGGTGGGAATATGCTTGTGTAACTCGGCACTATGTGATATCTAAGAGAAGGCGTGTTTGTGTGTGTGTGTGTGTGTGTGTGTGGGACATTAGTGAATTTCTGATGTCTGAGAAGACTGACTGGGTCACAGTATGACCGTAACCTCCTGTCTCGCTTTGCAACCCACACACTGGCATCTCTCTCTCTGTGTCTCTCCTGATCAGTCCTAGGATTCTTTCTTCTCTTCTCTTTTTCCTCTTCTTCCCCTCCTTCTCTGGAACACTGGAGTTTCTCTCTCTCTCCGGTCTCCTTTGAAAAGATGCGGCGTCTTTGTCCGGCCTGATAAAGGATGCCATAGTTCCCCTTTTCCCCTTCTTTGTGGCCTGGGGCTGGCGGCTCCTGTAGAAGTGCAAATGGTATCCTCTCGGAGGGGCTATCCCCGCGGGCCCTCGAGGGCCCACTCTCTCCTCCAGGCTTGGCTAATTACCACCCTGCCCCTCCTCCACGGCCCCCCCATCCACCCCTCCACCACCACCACCACCCCCTCCCAGCTCCCTGGTCCCTAGAACCATGGACGGCACATTCCCACAACCAGCACCTGGCCTTCTTTTCTCCTGGTCTGCTTTGATGGCTGACACCCCAGCCTTCCCCCTTCCCTCCTTCCTCATCCTCCTCTTCTTCTCTCTGCCCCACTACCTCATCTGTCTTTCTCTCCCTCCCTGTAACTTCTCTCTCTCTCTCTCACTGACTCTCATTAATAGAGGTTTTAAATTGCTTTCTGACCCTGACAAACTGCTCTTGTTGAAAAGGGAGATGTCAAAGAGGAACAAGAAATGGAAGAGATGAGAGGGGGGGCGGGAGAGAGTTGTTACATATGTAAGTATCGATAGTTTGTTGTGCATTTTGTCAGTTTGTCTAAGCAGCAAACCCGTCAAACACTCCAGTTTCCCCCAAACGGATATGAAATTTTGAAGCAAGAGAGAAAATGCGTAGGCATCGACGAGATCCTTTTATTAGCCCACATTTAATAATGCTAAAAATGCCTTCATTTAGATGTTTTTACAGCTTTTCAAAGACCTCATGACTCATTTTCAGTTTTCCCTTCTAAAAATAATTCTAAATAACATAAACACAGCTTTGCAGTATTGATACTTCCATCAAAGCAGAGAGTTGGGCTTTGCTCAGAAGAAGGCGTTTAAAATTATATTGCATTCAGAGGTCTGTGGTTTATAAAACGTGACCAGTGGTTGATGCAGATTAAGTTGATTTCACTGGAACAGTAATGCGTACAAACACAGACGCTCTCTCTCTCTCACACACACACACACACTCAGACACACAAACACCGATATCTAATTTAGTTGCATATTTGCGTTCCACTAGCTGTAGGCCTAATCAATAACTTGCCCCAATGGATTTGACCAATTCATAGCTGGCCTTTGTGCAGTCTAGTGATCCCAGCGAGAGCATTTGGACAGCTTTCTGAGGAAAACAAATAGCTCTATTACAAGCTCGCGTCTCTGTGATGCTCAGTGTCCCAAAGGCAAAGCGCTCGGCCTGTATTAATTGTATGTTCGCCGCGCTGGGGAAGGAAAAAAAAACAGAAAAAAAGGATGGGTTTTCAGTATAACAGAGCTTCACCTGGCACAACCAGAAAGAAGAGGCAACATATACTCTTGAAAGTTATCATGAGAATAAGTTCTAGTAAGAAATTTAACAACTTACTGCTTTGAGAGAGATTCACGGCTCTGTGGGTTAAAAACAGCTAACATTTAAATAGCTGCATTTTCACAACAGTAGGATTGTTTATGTAACATGTAGGCCTTCAGCACTTTCTGATGCTTTGTGTGTTTGCTTTACTGACACTCACTTACCTTTAAGTTGTGTTTTTTAGTTGTTTTTTTTACCCCCTGATCTCTAAAGATTTAGTTTGACTGTCATGTTTAGATATGCAGAATCAAATAAACCGGTTCTGTACAAGAAGACATCATGGAATTTGTGACATGATTTGGTTTTATTTTTACTCGTTCCAGTAAAGCAAAGCAAACACAGTGGGCGCATGTCCTCTGATGACTCCAGCAAGGCCAGAAGTAATGGGTGGTATTGGGAGTTGCACACACCCAGACCAGTTACACTAGTAGGACGGAGTTTGGTTTTGGTTTGCATGACGGGGCTTAGCCTAGTTATAATACAGACAATAATAATGACTTGTAGTGCCAGTGATCCATGTTAGCTAAAGAAATGTTTCAACTGTTTTAAACTGAGCTGAAATGAGATCGAATCCAGGAGTTTGTGTCAAAGTTACTATTGTTGAGTTTTTTTCTGAAGCATAAATTCATTTAATGCTCCTCTCTTTCACATCTTGTATTTCACACCAGCAGCCATCCAGTCTGGCTATCTTACGTATCTCTCTGCTTTGCTACTATTTCCCAGACACAGCTGCCCTTCCCTGTACAGTTCACACATCATCACCCATAGGACTTGAGGGTGATGTCATGAGTTGGGCTGCTTCTTCCGTGTCGGTCTCTTTTGGATGTGACATCTACGTTGCATCAACCTTACTCGGAAAAGAAGTTTCGCACTCAATTTGTGATCTTTGATGCAACCCAGGACTTGTTGTACTTATTATTTTTTTTACGAGGAAGCATAGAGAACGTGCCGGAGTTTGTTTTAGAAGAAGAACACTGAACATATCACGTGTCAGATCAGCCTTTTTTTTTGAACAACGTGGTGACTTTCTATCTTTATCAGCCAGACTTGAGTGTCTTATAAGCCCGAGATGACACAATTAGAATTTTTATAGCTCGGTTCAAGGAGAGGCTTCCAAAAATCTCATGTGTCCCTCACTCTCCACCTCTCTCCTCATCAAGTCTGGCCACATCCTCTTTTTCGTGCACAGAAAAGGAAAGAGGAAGATCCGGTTTCTGAATTGTGTTTTATGAGTGGTTGAAACGGCCACTTCTGTGGTTTTTGTGTGTCCGCGCTGACCGTTCAGCTCAAAGTTCCTGAGGTTTCCAGACATGTCAATTAAGCAGATTTAATTGGGGAAGATGTTATTCCAAACGAATGTTTGCACTCAAGGACCTGCAGGATGGTCATATTTTTGGGGGGGTGGAGGCAAAGGGTTGTTATTGTTATTTCTTTGTTTTAGTGCCACATTGGCTTTGAAAATGTGTTTCTCTTCATTTTCCCGAATGCAGTAATAGTTCACTTGGATGACCGCAAGCGCATACACACACACACACACACACACACACACACACACTGACGGAGGCATCTTGTTTTTTCAGCAGCACTGAGGAGCAGTACGAGTTTAAGAATGGTGAAGCAATGACAAAGCAAACAAAAGAGGCAGGTGGGTGAGGCTACTGCTGGCCTGTCACCAGGCTTGGCTTCATTTTAATATGTTTTTTTTTTTTTTTTGATTTATTGCAATGTCCCTTTTTTTCTCTTTTGCTTAATGTAAAATTGAACTTTTCTAAGACTGGGACATGGAGTACGTTATTTTATGTTGAGTCTTGTGACTTTTCATACTGTTGATATTTTACACGTTTAACCTGGATAAGACTTTAACTTTGAATCCAAGATAGGTTTTTTTTAGATTTTCTGTTAAAAATAAAAAAAAGTGTGAAGAATCTGATGATGAAATTGCATGAAATCATGAATGGCAGTATTCAGATCCTCATGTTTACAGAAATTTCCTTCATATAAGGAGAACTTTCATGCGTCTCCGTTCATCCCTGCAGCTCTCTCCCCGTTTTAATTAGAACTAGGTGTGAGGTTTGCCGTTCCTTCTTTTGACACCTCCCAATTTATCTGCCGGACGAGGACCCGCGTTAAAGGAGCGCAGTTTTTTTTTGTTTTTTTTGTTTTTAGAGAACTGCGGGGAGCTTTGATGCCAAGTTCCTCCGCGGCAAAAGGCAAGGCCCCGACCCAGCACATCTGAGAGTACTTTGGTGAAATAACAGCAAATGTTTGTCTTGTATTGTATGGCACGCTGCTGGAGGAGCACTAAAGCCCCTTCTTCCAGCGCCTAAAGCACCTCTTAATAAAATAGTCAAGAATAACTCCTTCACCTTAATCTTCCCCTCAGATTACTGCACTCAGGGCGGGAAATTAGCAGCAGGCCCACGCGCTTCCCTCTTTCTTTAACACTGTTACATCTTTATTTGCAAGTGCCTCCTCCTTCCTCCCTCTCTCTCTCTCTCTCCCTCCATCCTTTGCTGCTTAATATTAAATGTGTTTCTGTCTCCGGCCCTCCTCTTTGTGCGGTAAGCCAGATGAACTCTCCGTGGCAGGGTGAATCGCATTTTATTGGGTCAGTATTAGAAGCAACATGTGGCTAATGGGGGGCTGCCTTTTCCATGGTCTGGTCCTCATCACTGAAGAAAAGGGGCCTAAACAACTAAACATGGCCGCTGACAATTGATATGAGCCCTTTTAAGTAGATCTGCTTAGCTGAGGAAGGGGGCGGGAGGATGTGTTTGCATGTATGCGCACAATTACTATCGCATTTTAATTAGGATACTAAACACGCACACACACACACGTGCACACACACACACCAGCGCGCTATCCTGTGGGGAGCTGGGACTGTGTGTGTGTCCTTTGTGTCCAGGAGTGTAACCCACACCTTGAGTATGGTAGCGGCAGCAGCTTTGAGCACGGTTCGTCCTGCCGTCTGATCCTCGTAACCAGAACTCTCCTTTACTGCTTCCTGTCCGCTTTGCCCACCTTCCCCCTTTTTTTACCCGCCTGCCATCTGGGTCTGCCAAGACACACACACACACACACACACACACACAACATGCTTAAGACAGTGGTCGTCATGCTCTAACCTGTGTCTTTCACTGACGAATGCACCTTTGAAACCAATATCACACAGAGGAGATGCGATAAGTGGGCTCCATCTAAACTTTTCCCCCTCTGTTCTTTTGTTCTGACGTGAGGAATTTAAACCAGCTTCTTATCTCAAAGCGCTCTTTTTAACGGTTTTTACAGCAGGAGTCGAACAGTTCGCTTTCACAAACACGGAAGAACTGATTTCCGAAGGCTATTCGGTGTTTGAAATCATGCAAATAGAAGAAGAGAAGAAGTGCGCTAAATAGGAATACAAAGACATGTCACTTCCTGTCGAGGCTCAGGAGTCTTTTATCATCTTTTCGATTACCTCAGAGAGATTTTTAGTGGACAAAAATCAAGACTAACGGGGTCATCTCCTCGCAAAATCAGTTTGAAACGTGTCACAAAGCACAGCGCTACGTATAGAAAAGCACTGTTGCATTCTTTATTAGCAGTTGTAAAGATAATAGCAGTGCCAGTGAGCGTAATAACAGTGTGACTATAACTTTAATCCTCCATTAAACGTAACATCAAAGCCTCGCAATACTCCAGGTGGGTATCTGTGTAGATTGCGTTTCCTGAGCAGGGGGCACAGCGGGGTTTTCGGTATCAGGGCTTCTGGTTGACACTTTGATCACTTCCTCCACTCTTCATACCTTCATTGTGTTCGAGATCACATCGCACACAGACACACACCACGGCTCTAAGAGGCAGTGTCAGGTGTAGCGGGAGGACAATGCAGGGATGCTAAGCAGCGAGCCAACACGGTGTCTGTGACAGTGACAGCGGCGGTGCGCTCATCAAAGAGCTCCTCTCCTTTTTCATCGCCCGCTGTCGCACGGCGTGTTAGGAACACTTCAGTCCAAAAAGAACAAGCGCTTGAACAAATTTAGTTGAGATAAATTATTTAGCGCATTTGCGAGTAAATAAATTCTGATTTCTTTTGAAGTATTTTCACTATTTAGTTTTTTTTTTTTGGGAAATATCTGATAAAGGTAACTAGAATGGACATTTTATTATCATTGCAAAGTGTGCAACCAAATTAAGCATCAGTCCTGTGAAATACAACATCTGGTAGGAAAAATAGCAGTTTAAAGGTTGTGTATTTGGTATATTAGGGATTATAAAAACAGCAGTGTACTGATGTTGTTGTAGTATAAAAAATACACACAAGGTGCAGTTGTATGTATAGATACATACAAATATATGAAGAGTTCATTTGCAAAAACAGATTTACATTTTTGTAGATTTTCAGAAAACTTATTTTTGTTGTTTGCTTGAGATGATATCAATCAAACTGAAGTTGAGTGGATTTGACTCAGTAGAAATGACAAAAACAGAGATAACTTAAGATTGATATTGTCTCAGGTAGATGATGGAAAAGTGGGTTTTCTGAAGGTTTGTGAAGATGTTTTGCAAATGAACTCTTCATATTTAAACCTGATTAACTTAATTTGCTTGTATCACATGTATGCAACATATACAAATGTACACTGTGCTTGTATGCTATGATTCCTTTTTTTTATTGGGTACTGTTTGGTTACAACCGTCCTGACCAGAAAAGAAAGATTTTCCTCAGTAATTCATTCATTCATTCATTCATATATATATTTAAATGTAGTGTTTGTCAGGCCTCCTACAGGAAGTAAAATGCAATCTCTGTCATGTCTAGAAGAGCAGAGAGATAAAGGATCGGTCCAGGATTTATGGCTCAAACGCTAGTTTTTGTATGTTGTAAATGCTGTACTTCATGTATGTCATCTGGTTTGAACAGCTGCCACAAAGAGCAGCACAGAAAACTGTATTTTTGTGAGCGCAGAGAAAGGAGGGAACACCTGAAGGAAGTGGAGAAATAGAATTGTTTTCACAGGTTGCTCACAAGGTGATGAGGGTGTTAGCAGGGTGGGAATGAAAAAGGAAAAAAAAAAGAAAAAGGCAACTTATTTATTTTCAGTGCGTGCCGCAGGTGCCCACTCACGGCTTATTGGTTTTTTGGATGACTCTTTTACTTTAAAGAGGGCAATTTATGTCTCTCTCTCGTCTCTCTCTCTCTCTCCAGAGGCGAGGGCTGAAGTGGCTCGCTTATTTTAGCAGGGTCTCGTGGTCATGACTTGTGGTGACATATTAATTGAGCGGTTCCTCTAAAGAAAAGAAAGGCCAGTGTCGCGATTGGCCCAAAAGTGTTTGTCGAGCTTTGAAAATTGGTTTTGTTTGGCCAGAAAGCTCTCAGGTGTTTATTTACACATCAGAATGTTTCGAACGGCAGCTGGCTCCCTCCGCTCATTCTGTATGTGTGTTTGCGTCTGCTCGCGTATGTCGGCTGTGTTTGCTCCCCTTATGCACATGCAAACTGTACAGCGCCTGTTTGCGTGGCAGAGATAAAAAAGACCAGGGAGGGGAGGCGGCGGGGGGGGATGAGGAGAGGCAGAGGAGAAGAGAGGGTGGGTGGTGAGACAGTTTCCTTAACATACCTGCCTCTTGAGTTTCCACACAGCCAGTCGTCCTTGCTGTCCTCCTCATCCATTATTGACCGCATTCATTCACACCAGCCTCCAGAACTCATTACAAGTTCAGCAGACACACTCTGATCAGGGCCACAAGAAAATGGCTTCCTCTCTTATTTTGCGCTCACAAAATTCTCTTTAAAAGAACGCCAAGCAAATTGATGTTTTCGTATGTATCTGTTTGCTGGAAGCAAAGTTTCTGAAACAGGACATGTTCTGCAGGGAAAAAGGGAAGAGTTAATGTTTATCTGGCAACATCTGACATTCTTTTTCTTTGTGTACAGACGTAGTAACTTGTATCTTGAGACATTCTGCTGGACATTTAGGGGAAAAAGCTGCACCGGCCAAGACAGCGCAGTCTTTTCTAATGATCAAGTCAAATATTACTTGAGCTCTGCCTCTGACACTTAAAGTGGAGAAGGGGAAGAGCACATTTGCTTTCCCAGCTTCTCTCCAAGGAGTGACCTAATCAGACCATGTGTGTGTGTGTGTGTGTGCGTGTGTGTGGGTGTGTGTGCGTGCAAAGGTGACCGCTGCAGAGTATAAACTGTCATCGGGATAATTTACAGATTTGTAAGATGTTTCCTTTGCACTGCTGTTAAGTTGAGCGCGAGGTCCTGCGTTCACACTGTGCGTACATACATGCACGAACCTCTTTAGCAAAGCCAGCGAGCGGACGGGGAGGGGGGGGAAAGCAAGCGCTCCAGCATCCAGTGCCATATCTGTTACCAGGACAACAATTGTTTTAGCTGGCATTTCTGTGAAGAGGAACATTGAAATAACAACGTGAGACCACAACAGATTAGCCAGTTGGAAAGTTTGAAAAATGACACATTTGTTCTGTATTTGTTCTGGAGAGCGTACCTTGTTTTGGGAAAAAGACTAATCCGAGTTTTCTTCCACCTTTGTTTTCCATCAAATGTGATTGGATTTTTTTTAGGAGCATCGTGGGAGATGTAAGTAGGTAATTGTGTTGCTGTTTTACAACATAGAATGGGTTGTGCGGCCTTTGGAGTTGACCTAATAGATGTATGGAGTAAAGACAACTCTGATCTGGATCCTTTACCCGTCTGGCAGAAGTTGCAGTCTGCTAGTTTGTCGACTGGTAGCTTTTTGTGAAATGTTACGGAGTGCTTCTGTCTTTTTTTTTTGTTGTTGCTGTATTTTTTTAATTAAAAAAGTGAAAACTCAAACACAATCCATACACAAATCTATCATTTCCACACTATATGGAGCCCTCTGAAACAACAACGCAAGCATGAAAGCTGAGAAACGCACACTCTGCCCCGCTCGCAAACCTTCAGCAGGCAGCTAAATGATTCAGATATATTAGCTGTCTTTTAATGAAGTGAGACTGATCTCTCTCTCTCTCCGTCTTTCTGCTCAACTGAAGTATCAATAATAAGATTTATCTGTCTTCCCCCCGCAGCCTTGATTCAATTATCTCCATCTCTCTCCCGCTTTCTCTTCCTCTGGCTCCCTCCCCGTTTGCCCCCTTCGCTGTGGATCCGTTTCCAATTGAAGGCAGGTCATGCTTTGTGTTTCTCTTTGTCATGACAGGGTTCCTTAACGAGTGGAGGCTCCCTTCCACTGCGGCTTAATCAGATCTGGAAAGGAGGGGAGGGAGGGAGGGAGGAAGGGGTGAGGAGCGGAGAGGTGGGGGTAGCCAGGTATACGTGGGGGTCACAAATAGTTTACCTCCACATCCTCATTGTCTTCATTTCCCCTTTTTAGGAAAATTAAATTTGTGTGGTCCCTCCTCCTCCTCCTCCTCCTCCTCGTCCTCCTTCTAAACGTGTGTTTCGTGTCCAATGTGAAACCTTTTGAAGTTCGCCTCGTCCCTCCACGTGCCCTACCCCAGTACCCCCTACCTTATCTTGGCCCTCTCCACCTACTTCCAGACATACCTCATTACCTGAGGCTGTATTGAGTGGCGGCTAATCAAATTGACTCCACTGGTTTTCTGCCATCAGAGGAAGTGCTGACCAGTGAGGGGGTCATTGGTTCAAAGCTGGGCTTCAGGAAAAATTAAGTGGAAAATGATTATCTGAAATAATCTAACAATAGCCTTGAATGTGCGTCGCTGTTTTAGTTCCAGCATAGAAATGATAGAAAAGAAAGGCCCAAACAGTTTTTAACAAAGAGAGGAGATACGAGGAGGTGCAGACGGAAACTCATTTTACAGATTGTGTACCTCGTGCGACTTCTGTCCTTCTTGTGTAGACAGATATCAGCTGTTACATACCTCCATATTGCAAACAAGACCCAAGAAATGCAAGATTAAAAACAGCAAGGCCACAATATCCCTGATTCAAATCCAGGCAGTGATTCTTGTCGCCTGCGTCCTCCCTCCGTCTATCCCCTGCAGCCGTTAGAAACACCACAAGTTCACTTATTAAACAAAAAATGGCAATAAATGCTGCTATGTATCAGATTGACTTCTGCACAATCCTGTCCTCTGAATATTTGCATAGCAGCAGTAACTGAAACTGCTCTGATCCACGTTTTAGTTTGAAGAAATTTAAAAAAATAATTTTCGCAAAATCCCCCAAAGCACTGATTCCTTGAGCTAATGATGAAGCATGCCATAAAACGGACAAAAGAAAACAAATGGAGAGCGAGTGAGGGTGAATTCAGAGAGACATAGTTGAGTCTGTTTACAGTTGGCAGGTCTGGAGTGTGAACATCTTGAGGTGAGCCTCTGGCTAACTTCACAGACGCTGTGAATGAAGTCTTTCTTACGGCCTGTGCTATGCAAATGGCTTCATGCATCCACACATATACAGTAAGTGTGCACATGCACAAAGTGCCTCCTCCTGCTAAAAAAAAACCACACACATTTACACACACATCACTTGTTGATGCACACGAGGGCGGCGCAGCTGTTGAAGCAGCCAAAGGCATTAGTTGGTACAGTTGAGCAGCTTTACATTGGCTAAGTGTGCAGGTCTGAGGGCTGCTATCCTTGTTTTGAGGGCTGCAAGCCATTTGCACTGCTCTTGGATTTCCACAAGGAATACAGAGTATGTGATAGATAGCAAGCATCTGTCCTATTGTTCATTACTGGATGGGAATCGCACTGTTTTTATTCAGAAGGAGCTTGGATGTACATTTCTGTCGTATAGATTACATGCTGAGGGAAAATCCCCAGCCTGAGCATTTAGTAGACATTGTATGGAAAAAAAAAAGAAAAAGAAAATCTATGACAAATGAGTTACCATGTGTTGCTCTCTCAGATGTTGTTTCACAGAGTTTTATCTCTGCAGTTGACACAGTTACCTGCAAAGAGCTGCTGACAAAGAGAGAACAGACAGAAGTTCAGAATATCTGAAAACATGGATGTAAAAGGATTTTGTGGAGGTCAGAGAGGAGTTTGAAGGCAGGACATGGCAGGGACGAACGTTCTTACATGTGCTGATCAGTTCAGAGATGTTGGGTTGTTTCACTTCTTTATTGTAGCACAGTAATAATATAATAACAAAAATAAGGTACTAGATAAAACAAAAATAGCTTAAAAAAATGACAATCGAATAGTTTGCAATAATGATGCATCAAAGTGTAACAGTGACTATTTTGAAAAGCGAACACTGAGCAGAAACATCGACTTCAGTAGCACTTAACGTACTGAAGGGATTTGCCCGTATATCATTTATGTCCTCATCTATATGAACTTTTATTCCTAAAAACATGGCTTTTTCCCCCTTTCTTCTGGCTGTTGATGGTATTTCTGGATTTATGGAGTGCTATAAAGAAATACCCAAAATCACCTCCCTCCCCAACCTTTGACTCTCGCAAGTCTACCAAATGAAATGGGAATTTTGAACTTGGCTTAATCCAGTGTTCAGTCAGGGAATTATAGCTCATATTTAATTAGATCACTTTTCTTTTTTTTGCATATTTAAACATAAAATTCAAGAAAATCTGCTCTACAAAACATATTTGTCTTAATCTAAGGAATCAACTTCATGGTAAATTAGTTCAAATGTTCACCCTTTTCTCCTGCAGTGTCTATGTGAGACACTTTCCACAACTTAAAGGCCACATAATGCCATGTTTTGAAACTTTGCTGCATGATATTTCCATACCAGAATAATCAGACCTGTTCTAGAGATGAACATGATCTACATCATTGTCCTAGAAGGAGCCTTAGTGTGGCAGCTGTCATCAGCCTGATCTACAATAGTCGTAACGCGTACACAACTATTGGCATATTTATGATCTGTGTTGTGACGGCTGTAAATTCATGAATTGTTCCCTTCCACAGCTGAGTCGTAAAAGTTGGCCAGAGCGGAGAGTCCAAAAAGCAACATTCACAGGCCGCAGCGTAATAGTTTTTACAGTGTATTGTTGAAACAGCTATTCACATCTCACAAATCACCATTTTTGTCTCTTTTTTATTCCTTTTCTGACCAACAATTGCAACTGTAAAGAAGAAAGCATCATTCAATTGACTATTTAGTTGTCATAACTGTGTTTTTTTTTTTTCAAACAAAGGTTTCTTAATATAGACTTTATTTCATCCTGTAGTTGTGTTGTTGGTGTGTGTGTGTGTGTGTGTGTGTGTGTGACAGCGGTTTTGACCCTTCTACAGTGTAAACTGCACAGGAGCGGGCCACCAAATTGTGATCAGGGCCTGTAAATGGTGTGTTTGTGTGTGAGTGTGTGTAAAAGTGCAATAGGAAGCATCCACATGTTTCATACGCGTGTGCGTTGGCAAATGGCAGCAGAAAGACGAGCTATCTTCGGTAAGCGTCCTCTGGATTTGGCTTTGCGTTGACCTCTCACCCAAATTAAACTTCCACAGTTCCCTGCCTCTCCTCTCCTCCCTCAACCTCTCTCCACTGCCCACTGCCAGGCACTTTTGTTTTCACATGGCCGACTTCTCAGGGAACACGCTCATATTTGTGGCTTTTGGGGTTGGCAGCAGAGTGTGCTGCGCCTGTAAAGTTTTTTCACTCCAACTTACTCCAGTACCCAAATTGAACTGTTCAGTCATTTCCTGTCATCCCCACTCAACCACCTCCCTATTCCAGAGCTGCCAATAATGTCAAATTTCATTGTTGAGTCTGCCTGGGCAACACATCATGTCCTGTGGTGCGTCTTTTACTCGGTGTTGTAAGTCACCCTCTATGAACTAAAGAAAATGGCTCCTCGAAAACATGATGGGCGAAAACCTTCTCGAATCCAGTTAAGGAATTGACAGACGGCTCATGGAGCCTCCATCGGCTTTTGGCTCCTGAGGAATACATTTGTTTAAATGGCCCACAAAGCAAAAGCAAACAGTTTGGTCTTATTGAGTAGCCGCAGAGCCGTTAGCATGAGCACATGGTTGGAGGAATCCTCCAAGAATAGGCCGGGCTCATCCAAAGCATATCGCCGAACGTGAGAGAGAGAGAAAAGAGAAATGCAGAAAGAACAGGGAGAGAGCAAGATGGTTATCTGAAGTGAGGTCAGAAATGAAACATGTCATAGCAAATTAGAGCCATGTTGTTTGAATTACTTTGGCCTGCTTCTTAAAGAACAGTCTGCCCACGGAAAAAAAAAAAAAAAAAAAAAGTGGACGGCGAGTGTGTGTTGAGTAAGAGAAGCGAGAGACAGACGGAGGGAGAAAGGGGGGGAAAAGAAAGACGGGAGATGCAATTTACAGCAGGAGCAGTAAGAGATAAAGTCATAGGATGATATGAAAAGAAAGAATAACAGTGCAAGTTAGCAACAGAGAGAAAACAGAGGGAGGGAGAGAGAAACTTGACAGAAAAAAAATGATGTTTTCTCTGGAACAAATAATGTGACTTGGGCTGAGTCATGGGCCTGCCGAGGAATGATGATGATGATGATGATGATGATGATGATGATGATGATGATGATGAGAAGAAACCTTGGACTCATTCCTGCACCGAGCTAAGTTTGGGGCATCATTTACCAGACTACTGGAGAGGGGCCCCTGCGTATGTGTGTGTGTATGTGCAATAATAACCACATTCTCTAAGCATCTTCGGCCACCGGGGCCTGTTTTTATAGCTGGGAACAGGGATGGGCCAACACTCGTTAGGAAGACTATTTTGGAAGATGGGAGGGAAAAAACTTGAGGGGAGAAGGATGACCAGAAGGGGGTGTGCAGAGGGACAGAAAGCCCGCAAGGCTCACCGAGCGGCCCGTCCAATCACTACGTGTTGCACCAGAGATGAGCCAAAGATCTGGCTTTCTCTGGGAAAATGACCTCCTGAGATTCGGATCTGAACAGACTTCCCGGACAGGATTTCACAACTCCGAAAGACTAGAAACAGTAACAGGAATTCCATTTTTCTTCCTCATTATTTTCCCTTATGCAATTGCAGCCACTTCATTTCCCGTCTCTTCCTCTTTACTTGAAAACGAGGAATTTTGTATTGTCATGTCACATTTTTTCCCGTTTCCCTGCCCTCTCCAAGTTGAAATGTACCGTTGCCTGAAAGATGGAGACATCACACAAGCACAAATTATGCGTCTGAGTGTGTGCAAGAGAGAGCTGGATAGAGATGTCTTGAACTCGGCGCATTGTGTAGCCACGAACACAGGTATTAACTGATGCAAAACGCACACACACACACTGAAAAGAAAAGGGGAAAGAGTGCAAAACAACCAGGGATAAGCTGAGCTGGTAATCTTCCCTTCAACAAAGGAATGCATTTACGAGACACGTGTGTTTGTCTGTTTGTGTGCGCCTCGCATGTGTGTGTGTGTGTGTGCGCGAAATGCGTGTGGCTGCGACTGTGTGTTTGCATGGCCGCAGTGTAAGTATCTCATTTTGCTTTTGTGTTGTGTAGCAGTCTGTCACAGTGCAAGTCATGCCACCATAAACACAAGGAGGGACAGGCGTCTTTGAATAGCAGCAGTGTGTGTTGGAAGACATCAGGCGGTGAATCCATCACGTTACCACTGACAGGCCCAGTGATGGGAAATAAATATTTACTCTAAGCTTCCCCAAATCACATCCAGAGATTTCTCCCTGCGCTTTTCCGTCTCTTCCCCTGCTGTCCTTGGTTTCTGTCCTTCTGAAATACAGAGGGACAGTCAGTCTTTCTGTCCTCTGCTTTTTCCCCTCCCCTCTCCTTTTTCCTCTTCTTTCTCTCCTCAAGTCCTTTTTCTTTACCTGTGAATTGTTTCATTGACTCCGCCCACAGAACGTAGCGTAGCAACGTAGCAGAGCGAGCCATGTCGATGTGAAACGCAGTTCATGTTTCCACTGAATGACACCACAACAAAAAGGGGTCCAAACATATACACAAACATGTCCATCACACACACACACACACACACACACACACACACACACACACACACACACACATACACACGGGGTCAGCCTGAGATATCCATCTAGGATTTGTCATGTCAGACATGGCCCATGTCTCTCTCATCTGTAATTATGGCAGTATTTATTTTTTCAGATCATCCCACTGGGTTAGGAGCGTCCCGTGGTGCGGTTTGGATGTGGAAACACACTCCGCTCAAGACATCCAGCTTAGCAGGAAAAAAAAAAAAAGGGCACACAGTACATTGACTAGAAATTGGTAACCCATAATTCAGAGATTTAATGTAATGTGAGTGTGGGCTGTATTTTTTTATATATATATATATATTTTGGAGGAATGTACATTTGTGCGTGCATCAGAGTTGCTTCACAGCTGTGTGAGTGCGAGTGTACAGGAGAAAGGGAACGAGGCTGTAATTTTTCACAGCAGAGTAAACGCTTGACAGATTGAGTATCACCGGTGCCAAGACAGTGAGATTTGATATTATAACGCCTTATTGTATTACATAAAACTTATGACCCACCCATAGTGCCTGACTTTGTAACAACGTCTGCATGTGTAATGTCTTTATAAATCCAGACCGTGTTGCTGTGCATAAGGTGGTGGAAGATGCTTCCTTGGTTCTTTCGGGAATCTTTTTTTTTTATGATGACGAGGTGATTAATCAAATAAATCACTGATGGATTCATCTATTAGGAAAATAATTATTTGAAGATGCACAGATTTCCATTTTTTTGTTTTTAAAGTTGAGTAATAAGCAAAGGATATTCTGTCTTTTTCTCTGTCCTATTGGTTACAGGAAGACTTAGTATTGATTTTGCAGAAAGTTGCTGATGTGACGTCGTTATCACACAAGTCCACAGGTAGTTAGTTTGACCTGTTCAGCCATTGCATGACTGCAGTAGAGAAGGTTTAAACAAAATGTATAACTTGAGTAGAAGTGCAGCAAACACTTGCAATCTAATTTATGCGAGATAATTAAATTTGTCGTGGAAATGCTGAACTTTTCAACCGGCTTTATCACATTTCCAATGTTGCACTTGTGTATTTTTTGCATCTCTGTGGCATCACTGAGGGCAGTTTCTAAAAAAAATAGAAAATACAACAACACCACTAAACTCTCGAGGCACTTCTAAAGTTGAATCAGCACCTCTCTAAGATAGTTTCAGCAAAAACTGACCCTTATAACCATTTTTAAGGTAGGGTTTGTTGAAGGGTGCTGCATTACACTCTGTTGGTTTAGTGGTGAAGTCCAACCACCTCGACATCCTGGAAAATCCTGTCTGTCCTAAAGATGACTGTCTCTTTTCTTACCCTTCCTCTTTTCCTGTGGGTTGCACAACTCATAGTAATGACTGTGCGTTGTGTGTGTGTGTGTGTGTGTGTGTGTTGTGTCTCTCCAGCTGAGTGGAATCACCCTCTGTCCTGGGCACATTCAGTGAACTTGGCACTCACGCCACCTTATTCACCACTCTTTGCCTCCTTTCACTTTCTCTTCCATGTCTGTCTGGCTCCTCATTTCTCTTCTCTTCATTGCCTTACAAACCCTTTACCTTCACACTGTCTTTTTTTTTTTTTTATCTCGTCTTCCCTCCAAGCTCCTTTATTCCTCTCTTGACAAAAACACAGATGAGTCCCCTTGAAAAAAAAAAAAAACCCAACAAGACAGAGATAATGGCTTATGTTCAATCGGCCCGTGGTGCTAATCAGCGACCATCGTGGGAAAAGCACAGAGTGACGGGGGCGTCGGTGGTGGTGGAGTTGGAAAACCAGGCCCATTGTCCCGGGGAGATTAAAGTCCCCGAAAAGGCGGCATTGTCCACCGACGGGGATAAATCTTCCTCCTCCCGTCACTCAGGGGCTGAATTCAATTCTCCTCAACCCTTCCTAAAAGAGAGGCTTATCTCCTGCTCAATAGCTTGTTGCGCTACAAGCCAGGCAGGAATGCACCGAGTTGTATCCCTGACACCCGCTCACTGAGTTAAAAAGGAATTAGGGGTGAAAAAGAGAGAGTGAGGGAAAGTGAGCGCCTGAATTGCGACCTCTACTTTGCCGGAGGATGTGCGCTGGGAGGCAGATTGAGGCGCAGATAGAAGCCTGACAGAAGGGAGAGGGGACGGGAGAGAGCGGGGATTGATTGACTGCTGCCGGGGGATTGAGGCCAGCCGAGAAGAATGGAGGGCCCTGCTCGCTCTGCTTTCTCCGGGGGCTGCGAGCAGCATGGTAAACTGCCGCCCCATTGGAGGACGGACAGAGGAGCCACAGCGGAAGAAACCACTTGGGAGCTCCTCGCATGCAGTCCATGATGCCACCTAACAAACTCCCTCCCTCCGTCTCTTTCTACCGTTTCCTTTGTCCTTCCTATTGCTACAGCAGCATCTCTCCAGCTCCAGTCCAGGGGGCATCACCAGTTGCTAAGACCCACTTCTTCACAACACTTGGATGCCCCAAACCCACCCCCCCCACCCCCACACCTCCTCCTCCAAACAGATTCAATTCAGACCCCCCTGGTCCCACGAAAAGGGATAGACAGAGACAGAGAAAGGATGGTTGGCAAATAAAAAGAACTTGTGCCGACTCAGGCCTATAGTCCGGCTCTGTTTGGCCCGGGGAGAAAAACAAGCCCAGCGTCCCCATTTTTCACCCCTTTTCTCCCTTTTCTCTTTCACTCCACCCCCATTGGAGATATCTCCGGGAAGAGACACAAAAAGAGAGAGGAAAGAAAGCAAGAGAAATGGATGGTGAGAGAGAGAGAGATATCGATATAACATTCACTGAATACCCCTTCACTTTACCACTCCTCTCCTTAGAAAAAGTGAGAACAAGATTTTTTTTTTTTTTTTCCTCTTTTGGATTCCGTTGCCCCTCCATACCCAGCTCCCCCTTGCCCCTTGCCACCTATTTCCCCATTTTGTTGTTTATGCCCGCTCTGTCCTCGCTTTCACAATGCACCCCTCCTACCCTTCGCCCCCCTCGTTTACCGTGACTTGGCTCCACTTAATGACGGGGCTTACACCTGCTTACAGGATTAAATTAATTAGCACGAAACAGGGATCGGTGCGTGCGTGTGTGTGCGCGCGTTGGAGACGGAGGGGGGCGAAGAAGAGGAGGCGGCGGCGGCGGTGGCCGAGGGACGACAACAACAGGGGGTCAGGAGAAAAGTACAGCAGGAAGAGGGCACAATAAAGAACGGGCTGCTCGGTGGCTGGTGCTGTGCCTCATGTTCTGCCGGATGCTGGATGAAGGAGGGGAGGAGGAGGAGGAGGGGTGGGGGGATGATGGCTTGTTTTCAGGAGAGGAAACAAGGTTGGCCAAAGAGACGGGGGAGACTTTTAGGCAGTTGGTCAGTGTGCTGCAGGGACAAATGGTCTCCTGAACAATGTTTGGGTATGTAGGGTCAGAGGTAACAGCTGCCATTGTGGGGACACGTCTGCACAACAGCAACTCGCCCGCTTGTTCCTGGTTCACGGCTGCAACTGTTTCTTCCTGTTTCTGGTGCAGAGCAGAGCCAGGCAGCTCAGTAGACAGCACAAGTTCTTGGGACCTTCACGGAAAGTATTAATGGTTAATTTAATTGCATGAGAACACAGAACAAAGAGAATTGTTGGACTAACTCAAATGAACTGCTTAACGAGTGATGTTAATGTGACTGGTTTAGGTTAAATGTACTGAAATTATTTGATTCCTCTCAAATGAACATGGCTGCAAGGTAATGCTAAGGAAAGTTAACTTGAAGTTTCCAATTTTTCCAACTCAGGTATTTGCAAACGTAACATATAAATCAAGATTTTGTCATTAAACTTATCACAAAAAACATGGCAATTGAATTGCAGCAGAAAAGTGTATAAGAAACATGGATATCCTGACGCCAGCTGCACAACACTAAACCTCATTTTCGCACTTTTGCCGAAATTCAGATAGCAGTTTAAAGAGATGAGGTGTAATTTTAAAGCGATAGAATCCACAAAAGTGAACTGACCAACACCAAAGCAGAAAGATAAATGAGATTAATTCAAAACAGTACCACAGATCAAACACACCTTTTACAGTGAGGGTCAGAAATAGTGAAAAGTTTTTCTGCAAAAAAAAAAAGCATTGATTTTTGTGTCTTCTGTTTGCTTTACTCCTGTGAAGTACCAAATAGTTTCACATCTTCTGGTCACATAAAATTGAAAAGCAATTGAACTGCTCACAACCCAGCTTTAGATTCAGCATCAGACTGTGGCGTCATGTGCAAAAACAATAAGTGACCACTAGCACAGAGTACAAAACAATACAATGCAAAACAGTCAAAATGGCCAATTTTACAAGAAACTGAAAAACCTGAATTGAATAAAAAGGCAAAGGGGAACATCAGATGCATCAAATTAAGTTCTGATTCACCATAATTGTCTTTGTAAATCCCCATCTAGTAGCTTCCATGCACATCAGTCATCCACCCAGTGCCATCAGCGTAGCCATTTGTTATATTTTTGCTTTTCTTTTATCAGGAGTCCTATAATGTGTTCTTTATTTAGAGAGGGATTTATGAAAACGTACCGGCCTCAGCTTATCCCAGCGTCTCCTCCTAGGCTGTCCTCTGTCATCTGTCTTATTTCTCATGACCTCGGTTTTCTGTCCGTCCCTCTATCTGTGTCCCTCTCAGGCAGCTAGATGTGCGGTTAGAGGGCTGGATCCATCACGATAAGCACTTACAGATGGGCCTCTGCTAGCCCTGTCATCCTAGCACCACTCTGACTTGTTTCCTGTCTGAAGTTTTTGGCCGATATTGCACAAACTGAGATTTTCCCGGTGTGTGTGTGTGGACAACCGAAGGTGCTTCTTAGTTTGCTTTCTCCTCATGCGCTAATGTTGTGTAGACAGATATAAACAGACAGAGCTGCCTTTACATGCACGTCGTAGCAGTGATTACATACATAGAGGAATAGATTTATTATACTCACTGGTACCAATCAATAACCCTGTCAGTGTTCCTGACAAGACTCTCAACATCTCCTCTGTTGAATCTGGACCAGAGTGTCCGCTAAAAGCCCGGCATGTGATGCAAATGTTTCACACACACACACACACATTGTGACACACAAGGGGCCTAGTGACAGATGTGGTGTGGTCCAGCCCTTTGCGTGGCAGTGGTCACTTCAATCCCTTCCATATGACAGTGATTAGCCGGGACGCACATAATGCTTGTAGATCCCCGCTCTGCCATCTAACACACACAAACACACAAAAGGCCAAGAGACACACACATATAAACCCGCTGCTCCGACCCCCACACTGCCGGGCTTAGCACATTCCGTACCTGTATTAGCAAACAGCTAAGCTATTTGCTTTCCTTTATTGAACGAGCAGAGTAGGTGGATTGCAGCACAGTGGGGCTGACCGCGGGGTGAGAGTGTGCGATAGACGAGTGAGCTGCTGGGATAAGCAAATTATTCTTAGGGGCATTTGTTAAATGTGCACTTATATTAAACCTCCCTATTAAACTATCACGTTAATGCAGAAAAATAAACACACTTCTCTCGCTTTGATGTTCAGATATTTGATAATGACAGTTGTACTTGTGGCGCTGGGTGTTTGGGATTGTGATGTGCTGGGGTCAGGGGCTTTGCTTTGCTGCCGCTGAGTGTGTGTGTGTGTGTGAGAGAGTTTACAGCTGTGACAGCGTGTGGCCTTGCCAAATCGGGCCTCGTGCTGATAACACACTGACAAGATACTGGCAGTGACAGTATTGGTGGATTGTCACAACAGCTTATTCCATCAGAGGCAGTAGAAAGCTGCAGATGAACAGGATGTAATGTATTCTGTAGCTGAACAGACTTGTGTCGGTGTGTATATACAGTGAGGCGTATTTCAAGAATCAGCAAACACATCATTTGGATTGAAGAAGTCTAACATGTGAAGGGCCCTCAATGACAGTAACAAAAATAAAAACTGTACAGCAATCATCAAAAATAGTAAACAAAAACTATTTAACTTTCAGTGAGATCTCTCAATTTTTAAATTTCTTTCGTCTTCATTAAGATATTGAGACATCTAAAGAGGTTACAGCTGGAATGTCTCATTCCTCAGAAAAGCAGTGAAGAAGTTAAAGTGAAAATCAATGTCTAAAAATGGACATTATGTCAAAAGGTAACAGCATATTTTATACCTTCAATATTTGCAGTTTGGGAAACGAATGCATGGTTTTAAAGATATTTGGCAATAGATAACACTGTCGGGCTGACTTTACCTTCATCAAAACCTGCTTTTTTGATGCATTCTCTTTCTTTCTCTGTCTTTTTCTCTCTTTTAACTCTGTTTTTTTCCCCCTCCTGCATCAGTAGGATCTCAGCGAACAGAGTTTAGATGGTTCATTGGGTACCCATTCCCCATCCCCTGCTGAATGCAATCAGCAGACACTGCTGGTAATAACTTTCACTCATTCACTTTTTCCTCCTCTGTCTTCTTTCCTAGCCTCCCTGCCTCTTTCACTTTCACATCCCCTACCTCTCTTTCCTCTGATTATGTCCTACCTACCTACCAACCTGCGCTGTTGGACAAAGGTGGGCCGAATGAGTGGCTGTTCGCCGCTGGCATCATCAATTGCTTGCTCAAAATGAACTTTCATTCAGCTAAAGATTGTAGAAGAGAGAAAGAGGGGGAGCAGAAGGAGGTCGGAATAGGAAAACGAGGGGGGGTCCAACATATACAGAGAAGGTTTAATGAAACTCTTGATTTGCAAGATTGACATGATTTTCTTTTGACGGTTTCTAAAGACAGTTTCTATGTGTCTATTTACATTCTGTATATATATATTTCTTCTGAAGTTTCTTTATACTGAGCCATAGTAACATGTCAGGGTAATGAAAGTAAGAATCAGAATCACATTTATTGTCATTGCACATGTCACAAGCACAGAGCAATGAAATTACCAGTTACATCCTGTCCAAGAAACACAACATACATTACTGCTGAGGAGGTCAGAGTGGATCAATGGGCCAACAAAACATCACGCTTTAATGGAAGCATCTCGTCGTTTCTCGTTTCAACTCAATAAGCAACATTTTGTTTTTGTAAAATATAACCACCATTGTTTCCTGTCTTTAACCACGTGTTTATTATTGTAATAAGTCAGATCAACTTTATTTATATAGTCCAATATCACAAATCTCAAATTTGCCTCTGGGGGATGTGAAGTCTGTGCAACATATGACCAACTGTTTCCTTAGATCCTGGATTCAGACGAGGAAAACCAAACAAAAAACACTTTCAATGCAGGAAGAAAAAAAAAAAGAATTTAAAGATACCACACATCTTTTGGAAAGGCATACATTTGTTGTGCAGAAAGTTAATTAGCATGATTAACAATCAAGGAAAGAAAACAATAGACAGATTGTAGTCACACATCCTCAGCTCGACTCTGAAGACCTTGAAAGAAGGCAGACTACATATACATAACCTAACTCAAGCGCTTTATTCACATCAATTTGTCGCATGGAAGAAAACAAAGACACAAAGGAAGAGACTGGGATAGCATCAACACATGAGAGACAAGACGAAACGCTGAATATCTAAGAGGAAAAAGATCTAAATTGTCTGGAAGGAGGGAATGGGAAGGGCAAAATAGGGAGAGAGTGAGGAGAGAGAAAGATATGTACATGACTTAGAGGCAGGGACAACTAAACTAATAAAGGATTTTTAAGAGATGCACATTTTCAGGAAGTTTACAGTAATCCCACCGCCAGGACAAAACAGGACTTTAGTGTATGTACTAGGTTTTATTATAGTCATTGACCCACCAGAGGTATGATGGTAGCAGGTTAAAGGCCTGAAGTAGTCACTGAATAGGACTTAACTGGATGGATGGGTATTATTAGATAATAAAACTGGTTGTTCAAATTTTACCTTGTCTTCTTGCTAAAGAATAAACAAACTGTGTTGATTCCATCTTCCTAACCGTCTCCTCACCCGTTTCTGCTTTTTTAAATGAGTGTTAATAATATTACAGCAAGTTCTTGCCCAACAATCTTAATTTTGTTTACATCTGCATCTGCACGAGTTCAAGTGTTGGGGTGCAGTGACCCCTGATTGCTCCCTCTGGCATGATAATAATATTCTGTACTGTGATGCGGCATTATTTTTCAATCTTTTAGATGTGCATGTCGGACATTAAGGAGAATAGCACCTGTGATGTTTTTCCTTATGTGTGTGATGAACCCTGATTTCAAAATCTGTTAGATTTGACAGCTGTTGCAGTGTAAGCCCATCCTAACTAAGGTACCTGGAGAGGAGATACTAATTTTGTCTTTAATCCTTTCTATTTTGCTGCAGAATAGGTCTGAAAAACTTGAGCTGTGATGAAATCTAGGATTGTAATAATTGAAGTCTTATCAGAACAAGTTCTGAGACAAATTCTTGTCTCCACACAACCTGTTGCTTGGTCTCGGCAACCTCCCCTTGCTGGTAAACGCCAGACAAACTCTAAGGACCATCTATATCTAAGGTAACAACAAGGAGAGACAAGCTGTTTTGTCTCTCTAGCAAAGACCTCAACCTGTCCATGCATTGCCATTAACACACACCAGCAGGCTAACCTTTTAGGTGTCAGAAAACATGTTGTTCTTTTGGAGGAATTCTTGTTTGGATGTTTAGATCGACCGTTCACATTGATCAGCGTTACAGCATTGTGCCGTTAAGGCATCCATTTGCCTGTTGTCTCTCCTGCATGATCCAAATGATGCCATTAAAACAACAAAAGTAAAGGTGGCTGCCTCCAGAATTGGCATTTGCCCCAGCCACAAGATAAATTGCACACTCAAATTTAGCATCAAGGCAGGGGGCAAAAAAGACAAAAGCAACCAAGGACCCAATGGCATCAAAGCAATTAGTGGCTTTCCAGGTAACGCCCCCAATTCTGCCCCACCCTCATCCTCTCTGCTCTTATCAGGCTAATTGAAGACAAGCTCTTTGAGACGGACACACAATGGAGCCAACGGTAGAGTGGCATTTGAGACTCAACGGGTGCGCTGGAGAAAGGGAGATGCTGGGGTATTCTATAAGCACCCCCACCCACCTCCTCGTCCAAATCCCTTTCTCTGTCTTTCTTTTATCCCATGGCGTCTCATTCAGGGCCCTACTTGACACAGCTCGACCTCTGAACCCAGAGTTTATGAACTGAAGCAGCGGCTATTTATTTGGTGTGGAACTAATGTGTGGCCTTGCCATTGTGCGGAGATTTGAGGCAATGTTAGCATTGTGTTTGAGTTGCTGTGTGTGCTTGGATAAGCTGATGGTCAGCAGTGCTAATACTATTTCAATACCACTGACGGCTGGGCTTGACTGAATTGTCATTTGTCAGTAGATCACTAAAGTTATTGCAGAGGAACAAGGCCAAGGCTTTTTTTTTTTCTTTTTCCAGTTAGGGTTACTCTTCCTCCAGGAGTCATTGTTTTTACTTTGAACCTTAAATCCTTTTAAAACAGGTTCAAGAGCAGGCGCCTGTACCACAATGCAAGATTAGTGGGTCATCCAGCTATCTTTGGACCTAATTCTGAATTTCTGGTCACAACACCGGCTCACTTTTAACTGGGATGGATCACAGTGGTAACTTATGCTGCAGAGACGTTTAACTCCAAAGAATCTGATCAAAACCTCAAAAACTACTGAAAAGCAGCACAGCAGTGGAAATACATAGTTCCAATTTCTGTCCTCACAAGGACATGAGTTCATAATAATAAAGAGTCCTATTGCTCAATATCCTTTTTTGCTAGCTTCACCAAATTTACTGGCAGGTATGGCTGTTTTATCTCATACCCGTTAAGTAATTCATCTGCCGGTTACCTTGGATACCCCGTGTCAGGCTTAGTGAAGCCAGCTCACCCAAAGTGAACCCGATTAGGTTGAACAGGTTTTTTCTAGAACAAGCTCCAGGTCTTATCTATTTTTAGGAAACTGTGAGCATGGGTATCTGCCTTTTTGAAAAGTGGAGAGCGTTGCACCATTCAGAAATCCTAGCCTCCACCCACTGAGCAAACAGCGGTAATCTTTATAAAAAGATCCGTCTTCATCATTCATAGTTCAAAGGTGAGATTGTCATTTCCTTCTATGTAACTATTTATCAAACCCTCCTGTGATGTTACGAGCCCTCAAATTCAACTCTGTGTAGTTTGTTATCTGTCTTTACTGCATAACATAAAATTTCAACATTTATCGATACATATTTAGCCACCTGGTTCGCTCCAAATTATTGTACGAAGCTGTAGTTTGGTCAATTTTAACTTTGTGTTTAGACGCCGAGTCATCCTGGTGATAGGATCACCAAAGTGTTCAATAGCAGCAAAATCTTAACACCTCAGACAGTGTCTTATAAAACTAGCACATGAGTTCACGTAAGCCTTGGATGTTTATCAATAGGACGGCTGCCTCAAAAAGACAAAGTCACAGATTAACAAGCCGTGGCCTGTCCGTGTGCTACCTGCTTGTGTTTATGTGTAGGTGTGTGGGATGTGCAGAAAGCGAACAGGTCAGGTTTTCAGGCGACTGCGTTGTAGCAGTCTCTTTTGAGGACACGCAGCTCCAAGCAAACAGCGAGCTTTGCTTAAACAAACAGGGGAGGACAGCAGGGGAAGACAAATGATGGGACCCACGCAGCTTACGTACACATGTGTAGACACTTGCACACACAGATGCACGTATTCACTCACAAAGTCACTAGAGCGAAGATGAGAGGAATTTTACCTCGGAAGAGGAGTGGTGTAGATAGACTGGTGATCTTTACAATAGGATGAAAAGGAAGAAAAGCCCCAGTCTCTATTTATCACATTCCAGCTCTCTTTATTCACTTCTCGATGTCAAATAGGGAAAATGCCTTGTTTAAAATCTAAATACATCAGTTCCATAATGCACATTTATGCATTTTTGTTACAGATGTTAAATATTTAGTGGTACCGCTACTGTGTTTTGATGCTATGCGCTCAGCGTAGCTTGCATTTGTGTGCGAGCGTGCATGTGTGCACGTGCACGAGTCCACGCCTGCCTGAGCGCCCTGACGGCATTGTGCAGCAGAGTCCTTGACAGAAGTGAATTAATCAGACCCCTCTGGCCCATTTGTCTCTATTTGGGGGGCTAATTGGAAAAGAAGCAGGTGTTAATAGAGAGAGGAGAGAGCCACAGCAAGAGTGTGCGTCTGACTCGGAGTTTCTTGTGTGTGTGCGTGCACGCATGCATGTAATAGAAGTCTCAGAGCTAAGTTAACCAGACTAAATTAGGCATGTTCAGGCTCCAGCCAACCTTACGTATTTCTCTCCTTATCTGAGGTGAAGGCGATGCAGCAGGCAAGAGATGAGGAAGGGGGGGATGTGGGAGAAGAACCGAGGACTGCAGTCGTTTAAACGTTCAAACTAAAACACGAACATGTCCACACGGATGCAAGCAGTAAACCTACACAACCACACAAAAGTTTGAATTTGTGATGCGGCATGCTGTTTAGAGTGGGCACAGTGGGATAGACAAGAGTTGCATATATAGAAGACGGGAAATGTCGCTCCCCTCTCTGCAGATATTTACCTCCGCTGCTGGTGTCTGGGTCTGTTTGTTTGAGATGCTCAATTGCGAGTGTGTGGCAGGCCTGTGTCCTGTCCTGCGGGTAGCTGGCGATAAAGTTTGAACCTGTTTGGAAGCTCAATCAAAGGCCCCGCTAGCTCGTTAGCTCCCTGCATATTTAGCTGTCTAAGTGATGTCAGCAAGTTTTAATGGACGGCAGCTTTTCTCAATTACGCAGGAGGGAGGCAGGCAAACTGTATCCAGTGCTATATGTGTATGTGTGTGTGTGAGAGCGTGTGTGTGTTTGATGTGGTGTTTACTCAGTTGAAAGCTGTCTCCTGTGTGGTCTCGCCACAGAGTTATCCCCCTCCAGATCACACACACGCTCACCTGAGGCAGTGTATGCATGTTTGTTATGCACAAGTATGCGCGTACGTCTTCATGGAGACGAGTAGGTGTAGGTACAACACATGACGCATCTTTATATATATATATATATTTTTTAGGACGCACACTGTATTACCACAAATGTCCAGTACGCATATGTGCACGCAGACATATAGAGTCAAACACACACACAGAGACACACATACACATATACAAAGATTCAAGACATAAACATACAACAAAATCTTCCATAATATTTAGATATTTCCCTACACACACACAACTCCAGACAAGCGCACACCCATGTAATACACACGAAGACACATTGTTCTGACTTCTTTCCGTCTGGCTTCATATCTGTTTTTGTTTCAGTCTCACACACACACACACACACACACACACACACACACACACACACACACACACTCTCGAGTAGAACAGCTTCAACAACCAATTCTCCATCCATCCATCCATCCATTTGGCTGAATGAACAGCTGGAACCTCTGTAATGGTTCATACTGTAGCAGTTACTGTCAATAATCTATTAAGAGCTGGCATTAAATACTTCGATTTAGCCAATTTTAGAGAGTTTTCTGTTTAGGCAGAGGTCCTCTATGGCTGCTTGTGTTTGGGCAACATTTCACATTTTAGAAGTTTGACTTCTTCCATTAAAATAAATAAGAATTTGCCAAGAAAACACTTTTTTTTTTGTCTGAAGTATCAGAAAAGGCTTTGTTTTGGTGCCGTAATTTGTTATATCAAGACTCGTAGAAAATCCCTGTCCATCTATCTTTATTTATTATCGGCTGTGCTTGGCAGATCTCCCTCTACGGAGACAATAAAACTGTTCTAAAATTATTCATTTGTCTCATTCCAGTTATCTAACATTCGTTTTCTCACTACGCTCCTGCAAACACTCTTGTATATAACTTCTCCCCTGCTTCCTCTTGGCTCTTTCCTCTGTGTTCGTGTCTTCATTCTTCCCTCCTCTGTCTGCCAAAATTCGCTCGCAGCCACTTTTCATCGGCACAATCAGTTAAACACAAGCACTACTTCATTGGGCTGAAGTGGAGAAAGCTGTGAAGGAGCGATGCGATGTTTATTTATGTATGCTATTACATATTTATTTATTTGGGGAAAGTTTTGTCTGAAATGTTCAAAGCTAATGGTTATGTGTGTGTGTGTGTGTGTGTGTGCGTGGATGTAAAGGGTGTGTTAATGTGGCAAAATATGCATCTATGTGAACATTCTGCCCTCCTGAACCTGGGATGCCCCCTGACACACACACACACACATGCACACACACTAGTTAGAGGTGGGATGGCTGCAGGCGAGGAGGCAGGTCGGCAGCGATTAGAGGGGCTGTGTATGTAATGGTTGCCATGTGCGGACCCATCTCATCCACCATTACACACACATGCAGCGCCCACCTCCTGAATCCCTCCAAGATACCGTACACTTTTAAAAACATTAGCCACTAATGCTTTAATGCCCTCATGTCGACGTGGGGTTTGACTGGAGCTAAAATGGCAGACGCAGAGGAATGCTGGCTTGTGTTTGCTTAGTGTATGAGGACGGGTTCTGGCTTACTTTTGATTCAAACACGATGGGGCTGTAACCCAGCTGCTGCAGACTCCTCTGAACATTTCATGGATGCATTAAAGCACAACAATGCAGTCATCTTGTTTAGCTTTGCTGTTTTTTTTTTTTTTTCCTTTTTAAATAATTCCTTTTGCATTTGTTGTGTCATTTTTAATATATTTACATTGCGCATACTGGAGCATCATTTTCTTAGACTGAAGTCATTAATCATAGGCTTCCATGCAAAATGCCCACCGGTGTGGATATTTACATGAGAATGGTGCGGCCATGCTGCAGAGCCAGTAATGACTAACGAATGCTGGGCATGGCTAGTGGCCGGTCTCAGGAGCGTGCCAGGTGTTTGTTCCAGGCTGGGCTGCATGAAAAACAGCCTCTGACCTTGAGACGGGTGGCTGAAACCTGAGTTGCCTCCACCACGTCTAAATGTCGGGCACCTGAAAAAGTCTGAAACGCCTCGCTGCTGGTCCCTTCTGTTTGCTCGCTCTTTCTCTCCCCCTGTACCTGTTGTCCCAGTCGCCATGATGTTTTAGAAAAAAAAAAAAAAAGTGGGAAAGTACCCTCCTCCCGTGTTTCGTCCTCCCACTTCCACATATGCACATACAGACCCCTTTTGGTATTTGGACACTGAACAGCTTCCTTGTCTGTGGGCTCGGTGAATGTAAACACGACCAGAGAGGGCGCAAAAACAAAAGTGTTATTGCGAGGGATTCATTGTGTCAACATCGTAGCTGGTGAACTCCACAAGGGAAAAGGGGGCACAGTCTAGACTATTTACTGACAAAGGGAGAGGCGTACAAGGGAGTTATTTAATGTACAGCTCACCTTTACGTGCACCTGGTTAACTAATCGGCAAAGGCAACATTTTAGTCACGGAAGGCTGATGAGATTCTCCTTTTAGTTTTCCTACAGCGCAGATGTGTCCCATTCAGGTATGAAAAAACCCATTGTTCCCTCGAAATGTTTAAGAGGGCAGGAAAATTAAAGTCGAAAACAGGGTCTGAATGTTTGCCCCTGTGAATATTGGCATTGAGGACGCGGAGACCAAACCTTTCAGGTATCGCAACCATCGGCCGGTGCGTTTGCTGAACATTGTTGGTCTCTGTTTGGCAGAAGGCAGCATACTTTGACGTATGAATGCTTTTCTTGAGCTTGTTCCTGGAAGGCAGAGCAGCGAGATAGACATCTATAGAGAGAGACCTCACCTGACCCACGACACAAACACACACACACACACACCAGAAGTAAGTGAGGCGTGCCCCAGAACCATCGGATAAAAAGCCATTATCAACAGCACATTTTTTCTGCGAAACTGCGAAAAGTAATTGTTTTCTTGGATCTCGATTAGTAATTTGGGGGAAAAGGGTGATAATGAGGCTGCTGGTAACTTGGCACTCGAGTGCAATTAGCAAAATCAGATGGAGGTTAATATAGACATTGCAAGGTGCTCCGTCACTTTGTCAATAGAATAGACTGACTTCTCCTATACCTCCTGTAGCCCAATTCGCTGGTGTGTTTACATCTGAAACCAATGATCTATTAAACTTAAAAGACCATAACCAGGAAGGAAAGCTGTCTGCTAATGTTTGATTACATGCTGGTGGACTTGAGCTATTGTGATTTCACTGATAGTAGAGCGAGGGAAATTTGTTTTCGAGAGAAGAACAAAGGACGTGGTGGAAGAATAGCAGAGTTCCGGTGATTTGTTACCTCTGATCGCTGCAGATTGTCGTGAAGGCTGAGAAGAAGAGTTGTTGTGTTTCATATTTGAGCTGCGGTTCTCTTTAATGGAGTCCTTCAAATACATAACTTTATATAGATTTAGCAAATGAACTCCTCACCTCTCTTCACTTTGGTCTAATCTATCACCCTTTACCTCCAAACATTGACCGAGTCGGGGATCAGCTTGATCGATAAAGAGGGAGCTCTCGCTTTTCCCCCCTCTGTTGTTTGTCTCTGTTTCGCTCTCAGTCACTCTCCTTCACAGCTGACTTGTCCCCCGGGTATAGCAGATTAATAATGCTAGTTCTTTCGCCATTCAGTAAATTGCAGAGGGAGAATTGGATAGAGGCCTCTTAATGAACTGGGTGGCCAGTGTTGGCCTCAACACCAATTAACACAGCTTTTAATTATGGCTCTAATCAGAGCAGCTGATGGCGAGAGTCCCCGCAACCCTGAATACAAGTGCCCTGCTGAGAAATGCAGACGAGCGCACGCACACACATTGCTGAAATTCAAAAGTTGGCTTTATGAGAGAAAATACGTCTTCGTTCTCTACCCAGCTTCCCTCCTTTTTTTTTTTTTATATCTGTAACTGTTCTTCTTTTAATGGTGACCCTGGACCTGTCTGACCCAGCAGACAGGGTTGAAAACGGCTCAGGCCCCAAAATAGCCCAAAACACTTTTATTTAGAATCTTGAAGGCAGTGAGTCAAGGGTACATGTTGCCTCCATCCAAAAACATGAAGCAACAGGAAGAGAATGTCTACTGGGGTAGTCTGCCAACTTCCCAAGCTGAGGGGGAAAAAATGGTATTTTTATTATGAAGAGAGGAGTCGGACTGTTTGACTTAGAGCTCATAGAAAAGTACATTTCTGTCAAAGGGGAAAGAGAGAGGTGACATGCGACTGGCCGGAGTAATAAAAAAGTCAGTTATTAGTGTCTTTCCCTGAACGTAAAGCACCGTTTTTTGTCTTGGAGCCCAGTTTACCTGATTTGGAGTTTCAGCCTTTCGGCAACTGTGCAAGAAACAGAATGGCTGCCAGCTACGGCGCTCGATTCTAGTAATGGGGATGGAAGTTAAGCTCTTGAAAGTGTAAGTGCTGTTCTGGAATCAGTTTGACTTCCTTTGGATAAGACTATCAACAGGGCCTGGAACGGAGTCTTACAACACTCAGGAATATTACAGGAGAATATGTAACTTCTGGCAACAAAACACTGAGTAGTAATATGAGCCTTCGCCCATATGAATTTGATTTAATACAATTATGCATCCATTGTAGTGCTTGAGCACGCTGCATGCTTAAGAGGTGAAGTAGAAGGAGTTCAAGCACAATGCTCCGTGGCAGAAGAGGTCAAACTTCTATCAATGTTTCCTGTTGAACTGCAGTCAATTCGCTAAGAAGTGAAAGGCCGTGTACTCCTTTTAAGACGTCTATACTCCTGATGGTGAAAGGTGGTTGTTGTTTCTCCATCTACTACGTGCAAGATGTGATTTGTGAGGGTCTGGATCAATAGGCGAGGTCAGGCTGGTCATTCATTTCATTCGTCCTAAATGTCAAACCTAAAATACAGGCATTTGTCTCTTTTTTTGTTGTTGTTGTTGTTGCTTGCACACATGCAATGTAAGCAGATTTTTGTTTTTTAAATCTGTCTGCATGTATCTCTGTGTGGAGTTATTTGTGAAAATGGAGCCACATAAAGGCCTCTCATCTAAAACTACAGAAGAACTTTCTTCGAGGAGAAAAACAGAGCTAAACTCGTCACATGCTGAGACTTTTTTATCTGACCTTTTCTATTTTTTTTTTTTTTTTTTTTTTTTTTTTTTTTTTTTTACTGGTCCTTTATTCTCCTTCCTCATTATTTTTTTTCATCTCCGTCCCTTTTCTTTTGCATGTCCCTTTTTGCATATTCACTGGAAATTGTTACCAAAGCTCACCTACTGCTTCTAATCAGCTGCCTTTGTAGTGGCCCGGTACCAGAATATGGCTCACACTGGCAACACGCTCACACATACGTAAGGAGAGAAAAAAAAACACATTTATAAGAATGCCTTTTCCCCTGTCCTTGCCTTTTCTATCTCACTCTGTCTCAACACTGGCACAGATATATGTAGATACATGTATCCAATCTTGTGCACATACAGACGGCGAGATAGCGCAGCAGACAGGCTGACATTAAGAATGACAAATAGAGGAAGGTAGATAGTAAAAGTAGACGGGCAGAACGAAGCAGAGCCCAGAAAATGACCCTCTTTAAAACCTGTTAGAAATCACAGCCATCAGCACACTTGGAGCTGGCATGGCAAACTGTTGGAAAACAGCCCGTCTATCTCTTGGGTCTCAAAAGCAGCCCTTCTTCTCTGTCTCTTTCCTTCTCGCTCTCTTTTTTTTTTTTTCCCTGCGTCTCTTTGTCACTCTCCAACTCGGTTGTACTTCCTGTAACCCTGGTAGCCTTTATTCCTTTCACTGAGAGAATTAGTTTGTAGTTGCAGCGCAGCTCCCAGTGCATTGTCTTGCTTTTAGTGTCTATGGTCCCTTTCATGCTGTGGACAGGGAGAGAGACCGAACTGGATTCAAAACAACTGTCTTCCTCTCCAGTCGTTAAATGTGTGAGTCATGATGTAGGATTATTTCCATACGACTACTATGTATATGTCATTATATTTGCATGCAATATGAGTGTGTGTGAGCGTCTTTTTTTTCTTCTTTGACTTCATATTCCGTGTAATGTCAAAGTTTTTGTATCATTAGATTGTTAATATGGACAAACGTGCTATAGATGCTGTACAGACTAGAAGAAGTGCAATATGTAGTGAATAGCAAAGTGGTTTAATACTAAGGCTTGACTATGCAACTGCACCAAAACAGATTTTAGTATATATCTAACATTAAGCATGAAATGTAAAGATTTTCAGGTAATTTGTTGGTAGCCTTCTATATAGAATGTATGTTCAAAGGTGACATATATTAAAGCATCAGTTGGGATATGTTTTTGTCCACAAAAAGTTTCTTTCACTATCTTTAGAGTCTTTTGAGTTGATTTCAAAGGGGTCCAGATTTTTTTTCATCGCCTGCTGCGTTTCATTATATCAGCTTGTGCTCTGGACTCCGATGCTGAAACACTACATACACACACACACACACACACACACACATGCGGGCATGCACGCCCGCACAAACACACATCTAACCTAATTAAAATGGCTGGTTAAGCACCATGCGTCAGGGCATAGCAGGAGAAGGTGTTAAGCATGTGGAGGAGGTGGGTTGTTGTAGGCTGGGGGCGCACAAATCTCAACTTAAACGCAAAGAGATTAGACAACTTTTGCAAGATATTAGCTGTTCAAAAATGAGAAAAATGTCCCTAAGCCGCTTGTACAAGCGCTGGATGTGGACAAGGCCGGCTTTTGTTTCACCAGGCATGGAGCACGGTGTGATTAGTGTGTGTGTGTGTGTGTCTGCGTCTGTGTGTGTGTGTGACTGCAGAGAGTCATCAGGCCTGTGATGTGCAGGATGCAGGGAAAAGACTGACCCAGGCTAGAATTGTAATCTGGATGGATGCAAAACAACTGAGAGAGTGTAAAGACTCATTGACAGAGGCCTTAATAATTCACAGTCATGTAAATGTTGGCAGAAGCCTAATAATTAGTTGTACAATTCACATGTTGACATGATCACATGACATCCCCTGACAATCAGTTGTAACAGTGACACATGTTTATAGTGAGAGGTGTACTTACAGTCCTAAAATCACAAGTTTAATCACATCTCAACCAAATTCAAAGAAATCCATTTAATGTGCAACTGATTAGTCTCTCAACCTGAAGTATGTGACTTCTGCTGTTGTGTTGCTTTTACTAACAACAGTAACAGTGCTGCTGCTGGTTTTTCACCTTGTTAACATCCATATAGTGATTTTTTTTTGTAGTGCTGGAAGACACATCATGAAGAAAAACAACAACTGTAAACGGCATGACTGAATAATTCCACTTTGAAGCTGCACTTACAGATGACAGCATCAAAAACACAGAATCCAACTTGCAGAGTTCATATGTAACAAACCTAAAGAGTCAGTCCTTGCAGGGTTGGGCTTTCTGTACCATTATTCCATTTTCCAGTTCTAGCAATTATGCCTGAATTACTTCTGCTATTGTGCAGGCCAGTGTAATTTTTACAATATTTGAGCATATCTGTGGGTGAGCTGGCGTGCTCGACCTGCAGCAAACTGTGTAGATGGTCTCTATAGATCCACACATTCAAAATGAAGCATCACTGTAGAGTTTATTTAAAGCAGGAGGGGATTATTTTATGGAAATAAACCTTATAAATGTGTGATTTCGATACACAGAGATGTGTTTTTCGGGGTGTAATTAACGACCAGAGATAGACTTTAAAAAAAAATCATGATGTTTATTGATTCACCTTCATTTCCGCTAATTTCAGACACAGTAGGCTCCTATGAGTAGCAAAATGTCTTCAAATCTCCAGCTGACTTTTTTTTAATGAACTGCTCATTAACTATTGAATTCTTGATTAATGAAATCAGCTTAATTATTAGGGCAGAGTGGATAGAGTGGCCACTCGAGAAGGCAACTCTCACTTTCTCCACTGGAGGCGAATGGTCACCCTCCCATCTGAAATACTGAACCTAAATCACTGAGCCACGAGGTTTAGACTCGGGAAGTGACTATGATTGCACTGATTATTTATTGTGTATCAGATTTGTAGGTGATTAATTTTCTTCTGTGTCTGTCGAGGTGGTTGTGTAGGCAGCTGTACTCGGTGTATTGTATTTTAAACTCACAGTGTGATGGGTTTTTTTTGTCCGGCTGAACAGAGACGAACAGAGATAGAGGGGGAAGAAGAGGGGTATTTAATGAAGCCCTCTCTGCGTGATAAGGAGAGCCACCAGAGTCCCTGGTGTGTGACATGGCCTGGCCCCTGTCATCACAGGGCTCCTGTTGTGGCTGAGAAATATCCACCTCGACTCCCCCTCTCCTCCTCCCCCCCATCCCACCACTTTCCCTCATCGCCAGCTCAGCTCAGACAGAGAGAGAGAGAGAGGTGGGGAGACAGTCAGACAGACAGAGTCCAGACAGAGGCCATGTGAGTGTGTGTCATATGGAACAGATTTAGGGCTAATGACCCCCTCCACCTCTCAGTGCCCACCCTCTGCCACCCATTCTCCCCCCAACCCGACCACGTCGCTCCGTCCTGGCCAGTATCATCCCTTCACGAGGAATGCCGCTCTGTTCCAGCTCCAGTGTCCCATGGCTTCACCCATCCGAGCACCCGTTCACCCCTCTCACCCTCCCTCTCCGGTCATCTCCTGCCAGAGACCTGGACTAAAGTCAATATTAAGTCATAAAGATGAGGAACCTGATTGGATTTTGAAAGTGAAAGCATTCAAGTGTCGTTCTGGGAGCTGATGAAGTCAATCAAAAATTCCTTTTTCGTGGTTACACTTGTATAATATTAAAAGTTATTAGTTTAATAGGTTAGATGTTGAAGGTGGTTGAACTAGCTTCTCAAATTGGTTTAAAAAATTGTAAATTGAATGTATTTTTGGACTGTAGATTAAAGAAAAAAGGGATTTAAAGGCAGCAGCTTGGGCGCTAAATGCATGAAATGAGCATTTTTATGTTTTTCTTGAATCATTTAAAACTTGCCCTAATGTCTTAAAACTCGACTTAAAACTTACACTGACTTGTTTAGAAGTTCTCACGCCTTAACTTGGAGCTGTCTCTAATAACTTCAGACTTGATTTGAATCCAAAAAAACAGCATCGTGTCCTTCTGGCACAACAACAAACAACAGGGTGCCGGGATGGTTTTGTCGGTAGCAAATGATTTGTGAAGTTAAGGTGAGTGAAAAAAATAAGTAGTGGATCAGTGACGAAAGGAAGGATTAGAGGAAAGTAGGAATATCCAGTAGAGACAGCGTTGAAACGTTTTCAAAAAATGTGAGAAAGTGTCGACAGAAGTTGGCTTTCATGTGAAATTGCTGCTTTCACTTCAGCTCCCTGCAGCTGTCACGTTGCCCGAAGTCTAAAAAGCCCCATTTTTCTTTTTTAAGGCGGTGTATTCAACAAATATATTTCAAGGAAAGCAACAATGTGGAGACAACGCGCTCGAGTTTCTTCCACTTTAGGACTTGACCTCGACATCGACCTTCACCCAGCCCATCGGCCCCCTGCACTTCCCCTATCTGTGTCTCATTGACACTGGCATTCTTTCACGTTAGCGCATCGCAGCGCTGCAGATAGGCCTGCCAGACACCCCGTACTGTCCTAGTATCTCTGCAACACACACACACACACTCACACACACACGGTTAATTGGTAACCAGAGTTTATGGGTAGCCGGGAACTCATAGTTCGACTACGCCGTTTGAAGACGCATGAGATAATATGTCTGCTTTTGGTGAGTTATGACTACAAGTGTGAGTGTTTGAGATGCATGTTTGAAGTGTGGCGCTGTGGGATATTAGGGGGTCAACGCATGCCGGGTTTAAATTTGAGGTTCTTTTTGTGACGATGTCGTCCCACGGCAGTGTTTGCCGAAGGGGGGCTTTCGCGTTAAATGTGGACAATTTGGATTAACGCGAGATATTTCTTTCCGTCAGCGTGTCTCGTGAGTGCATGTGAAGTTCGTCGCACACAAGCAGTTTTCTCTTGTCGCCAAACTCCAACATTTACAATGAACACATACGAACATCAATTTTTATTTTTCTTTCTCCGCGGAATCTCATTTAAGTTTTTCACACAATAATTCAACAAGCTTTTTGAAGAGAAGTTATTTCCCCCCCTTCCCGTTGACTCTTAAATCAATATCAATAAAGTGGTCTAGTTATCTATTTTGCGCTCCTTCAACAACTAGCAGATCAATACTCATCTGTCATGGTTTCACCCACTGAATGTTATCACTTGTGCTGGAGATTAGCCCGCTGTAGCATCTTATCCGGACATTTTCTGTTATCCTGTTTTATTAGGTGAGAAAGAGGAGACCCTGTCTGGGCTTTTAATGCTCAGCGACCTAATATTGAAGACATTTTCTGAGCAGGATTGCTGCAAATTTAGCATTGCTTAGTTGGAAAAACCTCAAATATTAGATGCAATTATTATTTTTCTGTGTACAACTTATATATATGTTTTCTTTTTTCGTGTAATCAAGTCTTTATTGTGCTTTTTTTGGATATTTGTTGCAAAAACATCATTTATATTCCCATCTTCAATGCCATTTTAATTTTATCTTTACATGATTTGCTTTCGTTCAAATGCATTTAGCGACTTAACACTTCAAAAGCAGCCCTGTTATGGTGTATTCCCCCTAATACTTAATATTTAACTGCACACATTGGCAGTGCACAGATTAGACCCTGCATTTTGGCCTTCAGTTTAGTTTTTTTACTCTGTGCTGCATGTCGTTACTCGGTATATGAGTCTAAATATACCATAGATTCTGTTTATAGTTGCAGAGAGAGTCTCCGGCATGTGGGAATGTTTTTTCTGTGCCGACTGCTTCATTCTTATCTCCAATGCCGTTCCTCCCCCCCCCTCCCTACACTTTCTCCTTTTTCCATTTATTGGGCAGTTAACCGGCCTGGTTAACGTGGGACCTTCGCTCTGTCACATCGGTGCGGAGGGTCATCCATATCCCAGACTGTCACAGCGCCCAACTAGCTCCATCCTTCATTCCTTTCTCATCCTTCAAGCCCTGACCGCTCTCCTCCATCCGTCTGTCAGACCAGGACTTGACCTCTCACCTCTGGAGGTCCGCCCATCTTGTTACCCCTAACCTTCTGTGATTGTGTCACTGTCCAGCAATGGCTAATGTGTGTTTTTTTGTTGTTTTTTTTTCATGTCCTTTACAAAAAAAACCCTCAAAAGTTGCTCTGGATAATTAATAAACATTTTGTACATTTGGAAGTGCAGTTGGACTGATACCACAAAGTAGGATCTGCTCGGATAATTCTGACATGAAAAGCTGTTAAAGGGTAAACGATAACAATTTAATCCCACCTGTGAACACAAATCACCACCACAGTGATGCAAAGACGAATAATATCATGTTATCTTGTCTTTAAAGAGGCATGAACTTTACCTCAGCGCGTTCTCTTCCCCCGATCTCAAGCAAGCTCTCTCTTTTTGGGGAATGACACCATTACCGATTTTTTCATCCACATCTTTTGCTTTCCCCCTCTATCACTCTCTTCCTCTCCCAGTTCTTGCATCTCGATTCCTGCTTAAAGCCCAGACTGATGATCCCAATTTGGGCTGCTCCTGCATCCAGCCCAGTTTGATTAATGACTCTAGGTATAAGGTAGCATCAGTGCTGCCTTGTCCTTGTTTCACCACACACATACATGTGCACACATCCAGAGCCCCTCATTGCCACCAGACCGGCCTTGTAATTGATGACAGAGGCCTAACATTTGCAAAGCAAATGTGGAAGAGGGAGACAGAGCAAACTCTACTTCTAACACCTCTCCTCTGTCTTTCTCTCCCTCCCTCCACCTCCTCTCCCACTGTCTGTACTCCCACTCTTTCATTAGGCGTTTGTCACATTGATATGAAGGTCCGGGGCAGCATTGTGACATGCTCAGGAGGCAGTATAAATATTTGATTAGCCCTAATGGAAATCGTCACGGTGCACTAATTGCGCCACACATTATCTGAGGTGCAGTATCAGCGGCGGACATCCCCTTTGATCCTCCCTCCGTTTTTTTTTTTTTTTTGCCCCTCTCCTCTTCCTTTCACCCTCCTCAGCCTCTCTTTCTCTTTTGTTTATGCGGTTTATTTTGAGTCATTATCTGACCTCGCCACCCCTCCGCCCCTCCGTCTTCCTGCCTTTTCTTGTCTCTAGCCTCTCTCGTCGTTATCTCTCCCTCAATTGACGTCTCTGTCGGCCTCCCCTCTCGTCTCCTCTCCGCGCTGTGTTTGTGTTTTGTCCTCCGCTTCCGTGTTTCCCTCTACGAAGCAGCCGAGGACGAGTAGCCGCGAGGGCCACATGTGCGTGTACTTCCACAGGACAATACATAGAAGGAACACATGGAAACTTGTTAAACTAGCTATTATATATGACATCAAATGACACTAAGAGGGCTGTAGAATATATTAAACAGTTAAATAAAACCAATCGATAAATCTCTGGTGCTCAGTAGAGTTGGTCAGACATTCTTTTGAAGGAGATGGTGATTTGATCTATGCTGACACTGAGCATCTCAAGTGTGTTTATTTAAAACTCAGCCTTGCTAGAATTAGTTTTTAAAGCAAGTTGACATTTGCTATTTTCATTCCAGTTTTTTTGAGAAGCTTTGCAGTAACTCTAGTTTTTATTGCTCCTGTCACCACTCAGCTCCGACATTCTGACCACAAACCTCCATGTCTTTATTCACTTGTTTACTTTCGGTGTTGCCTTAAATTCTGACCATTTCCTCTCTTTTTTTTATGATAAACGTTTGTCCTTTAAGCACTTTAACACAGTATGATTCTCCCCCCCACCTCCACCCTTAACATGTCCTTCCTTCACCTCCATCCTGTTTGTATTTACTTGTTGTTATTTATGGTGCGTCTCCTGCAAAGATCAGTGACATTGTTCGGTATCGCTCCCCCCCTCCTTTTTTTTTTTTTTTTTTTGCTCTTTCTCTCCTTCTCTCACCCTCCCTCGGACGTTTCCATTTAGCCAAAGACAAAACAAGTTAATTAGATCGGAAGTGCGGGCCTATCAATGGGGAATCAGTATTCAGATCAAGACCTTGTCTGGACACAAACAGCAGGAAGCCAAACAAGACCCCAGCGCTGCTTGAATGGGAGGACGGGAGAGGGAAAGAGAGACAGAGAGGAACAGGGAGAGAGAGAGAGAGATGGTGAGAGCCAGCAGAGGGGGGAGAAACACTGTTTTGGTGCTGGATCAATTGTATCCTGTTTGTTTGTTGTCTCACGTCGGTGTATATTTGCATGTGCAGCTAAATAACTCTTTGTCCTCGAGACAAAAAGTTCTGTCACCTTAAATGAATGCCGCGTATTATTTAATTCTCACATTGGTTTATTTGGCTCCCTTCATTTGCTGCTGCAAAACGGGAGCTCTTCGCCCTCAACGCTTTCTATGTGATTTAAATAAAGGTTAAGTAAAACTCGGGGGTCCGTGAAGTGGGTCACCTCCACTTTACAATTAGGCATGACAGTAAACTGCATGCTGCCATCTCTCAGGGACTCTCAATAGCATTTTTATTACTTTAAAGGTCAAACATGCAGCTTTTAAACACCGATAGCACAAACTTGGATCGTATTTGTTCAGATTTCCACAAGCAAACCCAACTATCTGCCTCGAACCAAGAGGTCGGAATGTGGTGTGGTGCTGCCGGCCTCACCAAAACAAAAAAAAAGCTTCGTCTTAATATCACGTTTAGGTATTTAGGCGTTGCTGGCACATACACTACGCACACTAGCAGATATGGAAGTGGGGGAGAAAGCAGGGAGAAGAGGAAAGAAGACGGAGGGGGGGCAGTGGGAAGTAAAGCTCCCATTATCTCGTGTGGAGGGCCACCTGAGCTAAAGACAGCCATTTGTTCCCAAATCGACCTGTCGACCCCCTCCTAATTACCAGCCAATTATTTCCAAATAGGCCGCGTTCACCCCACACCCTGCACACTTAAAGAGGAGAGGGACAAAATTGCCTGTCTCGCTGTCTTTCTCTCTATATCGGTCTGCCCTTCTTTTTCTCCTCTCTCTCTTTTTTTTTTTTTTCTTATTTCTGCACCGGAAATACTTTTGCACATATTGTTGCCGGCTTCCCAACCACCTACTCACCACACACACACACACACACAGCTCATATTTATTCACTCTGTGGTTCTTTGAGTGTTAATTACGTGGTCTGATGATGGGAAGAATTCACGCTCGTCTTGTGGTGTGACTTTATGTGTGTTTGTATCCAATTAGATTTTAAGGAAAAGGAACATTTTGATTATTTTTTTCCCACACATACAGAAGTATGAAGCAGCCACCTAAGAGCATCACGTCTGCATCACAGCTCTACATTCTCTCTCTCTCTTTCTGCCTCTCTGGCACCGGTCAGTCTCAGCAGGCCGATGTATATCGATGGGTCCGGCATGCAGGAGCCACCCGAAGGAGAAGAAGGCTGTGCCCCTGTTCCCAGAATTCTTTGTGGTCGGCCTCCATTGTTCGCAGCCACTTGTATACAGTATTGTCAGACTGATTGTGAGCCTCTCTCTCTCGCTCCGAGGACAGCTAGAGAGCGAGCGGAGCAGAGGAGGGGAGGACGGAGGTAGGGAGGATGAGGAGGAGGAGGAGGAGGAGGAGGAGGAAAGGGAGCAGTAAGCATTGTGTCCCCTCGCTCGCCATTCTCCTGCCTTCCCATCTGTTTCCCTCTCTTCCTTCCTGTTTCTGTGGGATAGTGAGCAGATTAGTTATAGCACCGCCACGGCTCCTAATAGGGGAAGTCATGGTCGGGAAATACGATGGATCGGTCTGCGATATCATCTGGCTGAGTGGCGCAATAGTTTTGAACTCTGACACCTTGCTGCTCGCTGGCTGACTTTGATCGCTTTGGCGCAGAGCGAACGAGTGTGTCTGCAGGTTGGAATATGCCGTATTGTTGTGATTCGGCCTCTGCTGCTTTGCAGAAGGCGGAGAATTGCACGCTTACCTCTATGTTATTTTTTTTGCACTCTTATGCTAATTTTATCGGAGCTGTCAGCTGATATAGCATGTGTGTGTTACTGCGTTCATGGGGTGAGCGTATTTTATTATTAATTAAACAGTAAATGCAGTAAGTCTGGAAAAAAATGTATTTCCTGATGACTGAGTCAGAGATTCAGCTTCTTAGGTCTATTTGTTTTTATTCTCAGTCACTCTGTCGATTGATTAATTCAGATCAAGTGATTACTAAAATGTTTAAAAAAGAGCTGAAAAAGTCTCAAAGAGTGAAGGTTCACATCTTTATTTTTTGGGACTCGCTGTCCAAATAAACTTGAAATTTTGATGTTAAGTTTGTAATACTGGAAAAGAGAAAATCTACTTTGCATCTTGGAAGCTTTAAGCAGAGAAGGTTTTTCATTTAGTTTTGATTTTATGATCATCAAAATATTTGTCCTACTTTTTTTTTTGGCTAATTTCACAAATCACAATCACTGTATTCTTCGCTCACTTGCTTGTTCTGTGTATTATTTAAGAGATGGAGCGTAACTTTTGGGAAGAACTGAACCGTTTCCTATTAAACTTTTCGTTTTATAAATGTCCCAAAACACCCAAGTTGCAAATAATCATTTCCAAATGCAAGGAATCATAAATTTAAATTGCTTATTTTGTCTGACCAACCATTCCAACAAAACATCTGCACGTTTGGAAAGCTGTTCCTGAACAAATGACTTAAATTCATACATTTTCTGTAATTTCGCTCGTCGTTATTGTGCTATTTGATCTCATTGAAATCATAGCGTGGCTTCAGCTCTCTCTCTGACACAATCTTAACCAAACCTGAATATTAAAAGCTTCACAAAGCCAGAATTTAGTGAAGGGCCATTGTATTGATTTGCCTTATATTTACAGGTCTTTGTGTTAACGTGTCCACCCCCTGTATGGCCCATTCTTCTCATATAATATATATCCTATTGAGCACCAGCTTAATAGCCCCACAGGGATCGTTTAGCCTCATCTGATCTAATCTAATATACATATTCGGGAAAGTTCAGAGTTACATGGCTTAATGTGTCTGTGTGTGTTCTGCCCATTGCGGGCTGGGACAGGGCTGCGTACCGGCCTCCTGGCTGAGTTTGAAGATAAGTGGATTAGCATATCTCCCATGTCAGCTCCATTCACTGTGACAGCCCGATGACATGGGACTGTGTGACGGCCGTGACCCACCTGACGTCCACGGCTCAGGCCTCCCAGCAGGTGGTCTTACTCCGGGAAGGTGGGAGGGAGAGGCTGAGAGATGATGGAGTTCTCAGCAGCTTTAAGACGCGAGGTGGACGGCCAACATAACTTTTTGTGCCTGTTTTTGTGTGAACCGAGCTGCGGAGAAGAGAAGCTGGTGTTGTGCTCTGGTAATTAAAGCACAGGTGTCATTTTTCTTCGCTTTGCCGTAGTCTTCAGAACTTTCATTCTTTGTTTCTGCACACATTAAGTGTCATGTTGGGTCTATGAAAGCGACGTTTAAGTCAAAAGTCATCATATAAATCTGGTGTACAAGTATTTATTTTTTGTGTCTCATAACAATTTCCACAGACTATATTTTGTATGTTCAATATTCTTTTTGATCTGTATGGAATTGTACTTTCATCATGCAAAACCCACACTACAAAACCACAAACGAAAGCTGTCAATATAAAAAAAGATGTATACAATTTAAATATATAGGTCTTTCTTCGCTTCTCCGTAGTTTCCATAATGTTTGTACTTTGTTTCTACACATTAAGTGTCATATTGGCCCTATAGAATCGATATATAAGTCATCATATATCCATTTTTTTCTATTGTACAAGCATATAACATTAGCAGAGTTTGTCGTACATAATCCTTTTTCCTGTGAATTCTGTACTTTATGCCAAATGATAAAAATGTTTTCTACTTTGGACGCTGCTTGTTCCTTTCGACCCACATGGGACCATGTGGCTGTTAATATAAAGGTCATATACAATTTAAAATACACAATTATATAAGGGTTCATCTGCCTCTGTTTGACTGGAGGTAATGTCTTTCTATTTTCAAACACTGAGCTATAAATAAGTGTGATTGTGGCCAGAGCGGTATGCTTGGAAGTAGCTTTGCCGAACATGGAACTCCAGTTTTGCGGCAGCTCTTCTCGTCCAGCTCCATAACACCTCTGACCGTCGTCTAATTTATTATTTCTGTTCACTGATCGCCTCTCACCTTCAGTGGGTTTTGCTTCTTTAAGTATGTATAACTATAACTATTCTCTATCAGAAAGTTTAACATGTTTATGCAGATGCATTTCCTGTCCTGGACGCTTCTGCACCCACCTCTCCACGCTCTCTCCCACTCCTCTCGTCCTACCTCAGAGTCCTGCCTGACCCTTCTAGTCGTCTCACTCCTTCTCTCGCTCCTCTACTCCCTCCACCCTTTCCTCCTCCACAGTCTCGCACCGGCCCAGCCAGGCAATGCTTACACTTTTGTCAGGGTGATTAATAGCATGCTCGATTGTCGTTAATTCACTGGCTAATGACTAGAGGGAGCGGGCGAGAAGAAGAGAGGAGCAGGAGCAAAGGCTGGAGAGTAATAGACTGATGTATGGGTGTATGCTGCTTCCAGTCCCCTCCCCACCACCACACACACACCAACACACCAACACACCCGAGTACAACCTCAAACATCCAGCTACTGGAAAGCGAATGTACCCCCAACCACTTCCTGCTAGTTTGAGGAAAATTGTGTGACCTGCTGAAAATTTAAACTTTAGTATTTAAAATCTTTTAGGTTTAGAAATCTATTGGACGTGACTGATTTTTATTTTACTGTGGTCATCAGTAAACATGTTTTGCCAGAATTTGGAGAACAAAATGGAACAAAATATTACAGAATTCTGTTTGTGTAAACTATTCTTGCTGAACTGTCATGCGGACGGGTTAATTTTTGCAAATGCAGCTACATTATGATTTATTGCTTTTAAGATATACAAGTGAAGACGTACATTACGTCACAGAATAAGGTGTGAGAAGAAACTGACTCAAGCTCTCTGGAGATATTTTTTACAGCCTAGAAAAATGCACCCGCTACTTCACGTTTCACACTCAAACAAAAGGTGCCTCCTGCATATATGCACACAGCTGGACGCACAAGTTAAAGCTCTCTCCTCCCTGGTTGATTAGAATGGATGGGTTTGTTCTGCGCGCTGTCTGCCTTGGTGCACTCCTCGCTGGCTGTCTGGCCTCCCGAATGGCCTGCTAAATGAAGCTGCACCAGAAGTGAGTGTAGAGACGCACACAGATGAAGACAGAAACAGAAAGAGACACTGAAGAGTCATGCAGTGGTTAGCTTTTGTTCTATATAGCATTCATGTTTTAACTCGAGTCTGCAGAGGAAATCCTTCGTTAGCATTTCAGCTACTGCAACAACACACCCTGCCCTTGACGTCGTACTGTCAAAAAAAAAGTCTTGAAATTAAATAATTGCCGATAGATTCGTTTGATTTACGTCACTTCTGTGGATATCGACAGCCCTGGCTATTCCTCTCACCGTCAGTTTGGATGTCTTAATAAATCAGATTCTCCCCTTTTAAAGGTCTTCCATATGGAAACTATAAAATTGATTCAAGTATTGCTTTACATGGCAGATTTGACTACGGCGGTGGACATTCAAACGCTGCTGCACCACCTTGTTTGTGTGAGTGTTTTCTAGGGTTAATGATGTCACTGGTCTCGTACCACTGTCAAACAAATGTTTCCTGCGTTCGGCAGTCTTGCAGAATGGAAAACGTACCGAACACATGGCGTTTATCTCCGCAGCTGCTGTGGCGATGCGGCGGTTTTAGCTCGATAAGTTATATAATTGAGATGTTGGACAAGTGTGTCACAGTGAAGCTCATTTAAATAGCTGATGCGAATAAAGGGAAGGATTTGCCTTCACTATCGCTGTTTTTTCCTTCTATTCACTTTTTTGTCTAATTTTTAATTTCACCGGTATCTTCTTACCTCCTGCTATTCTTTTTTTTTTTTTCCCCCAGCTCCTTTCTCACCTCTCTCTCCCTCTTCTTTCCTTCCCTTCCCTTGGGTGATGTTTGCAATACTCAATTTGGCAAATGTAACTCAATATTGATTATTATTAATATTTATCATGTTTGCGAACATGTTTTCCTCTAGTGCTATTAATCTGCCCTGTTAATAAATGTCTGCAGCAGCCTGGTCCCCGGGGCCTCTTGGGACCACGGGGCCAACACACACACACACACACACAC